>NW_007731729.1:0-960 GCF_000696425.1 Galeopterus variegatus
AGCTGTCATGTCCTTTCAGTCTCCTTCAATCTGGAACAGTTCCCCAGTCCTTTTCTGACCTCTATGAGTGTGATGTTTTTGAAGATGACTGGCTAGTTATTTTGGTGTCTGTCCTTCAATTTGAGTTAGTCTAATGTTTCCTCATGATTTGATTCGGTTATACAACTTTGACACTAATATTACAGAAATGTTGCTGTACTCTTTTCCCCTCAGGTGGCACATGATGTTCTCTTATCCTGTCACTGGTGATGTTATTTGATCCCCCAAGTAAGCTCATGTTTGTGAGGTATCTCCCCAACATAAAATTAGTCTTTTGGGGGGAAGACTAATTATAATAAATAAGCATTTGGGGGAAGTTACTTTGAGGCTATCCTGTCTATTATCCAACTTTCACCCACTAGTTTTAGCATTTGTTGACTTTTCCTGGCTGCATAAGTTATTACCATGATGGTTGCCAAATGGTGATTTTTTCTAGTTTCATAATTATTTAATAATTTATTAATTGGTATTCTACTGTAGGGAAGAGCTTCTCTTCCTCTCATTTATTTATTTATTTTTTGTCTTTTTCCGTGTCCGGCAACGGATCGCAACCCTCAGTGTCNTAGGATCCGAACCTGCGGCGGGAGCACTGCTGTGCTCCCAGCGCCGCACTCTCCCGAGTGCGCCACGGGCTTGGCCCTCAACAAATAAATTTTCGGGGACACATTCAGACCATAGCAGTCAATGTAAGCAATATTTTAAAAAATTTATTTTTATTTTGAAACAATTTCAAACTTACATAAAAGTTCTAAGAACAGTGCAAAGAACTCTCATATAGCCTTCACCATGAGTGCCCATCCAGGTTTTATCAGGTGCTATGATAAGGTCCTTTGTAGCAAAAGAATCCAAGTGCAGCATATAGCTGTCATGTCCTTTCAGTCTCCTTCAATCTGGAACAGTTCCCCAGTCCTTTTCTGACCT
>NW_007731729.1:2469-5286 GCF_000696425.1 Galeopterus variegatus
GGAGCGCCACCGCACTTCCCAAGCGGCGCACTATAGCAGTGTGCCACCGGGCCGGCCCTTCCTCTCATTTATTCATTCATGTGTTTATTTATTTGAGTGTGGACTGATGAATTCCTATTTTATTAACTGGGATATAATATTATGCTATCATTACTTATTTATCATTTACTTATTACCTTACTCTTAATTTTTTATTGTAACGTAATTTTAGCTCATTTGAATAAGATGAGCTTAAGTATAGAGCATATTATTGTTGCTATATTAAAAATAAATCCAGAGACAGAATGCCATGGTAAAAGCAGAAGTGGATTTTCTGTCAAAGAATGCTAATTATAGCATCCTATTATCCATTCTCTCCTTTATCTTAGTAATAGAACATCCTGAATTTTATCCAGGCACATGACTTCCCATCCTCCTTTGCAGGTAGGAGGGGCCATGTGAGTAAGTTCTGAATAATGGGATGTGGGTGGAAGTAATGTGTACCGCTTACTGGTTATACCATTAAAAGGAAATGTGTGTGCTCCCCTAGCACTTTGTCCCTTCCTGTTGGCTGGAAAATCAGGTGAATGAAGGCTGCTGCCTTAGAGACCACAGATGTTTTGAAGGTGGCAGAGCCCCTTTACCAGTTCTGAATCATTTACTGTTGGATTTATAATTGAGAGAGAAACAAAATTCTGTCTTGCTTAAGACAGAATTCTTTAATCTCTTTCTTCTAGCAGTTTAGCCTAATTAATATTTTCTTATTCCAAAGTTTTTTAAAAAAACTAATGAAGAACATTTTATTAATTTCTAGGACTAAAAATATTTCTGATGGATACTGACAGAATTCTTTAATCTCTTTCTTCTAGCAGTTTAGCCTAATTAATATTTTCTTATTCCAAAGTTTTTTAAAAAACTAATGAAGAACATTTTATTAATTTCTAGGACTAAAAATATTTCTGATGGATACTGCACTAAGTGTAGAGCACTGTATTCATGCTGCTGGAAATACAAAGATTATCTCTTGGGTTTTATGTATTTTCTGGCTTTGTTCACTGAGAGGGCCTAGAAGCGTTTACACCTCCATAGCAACAAGCACATCTAGAGCCAGATCTTGGTTTCTAAATGCCATTCTTCAATAATAGGGACCAGAGTTCCTTGGATAGATGGCTGATTTTAGGATTGGGGCAGCTAGGGCAGGAAAATACAAGATGAGCCTGGAACATCTTATAGTGCCAGAAAATAAAGTAGTGCTTGGAATTAAAAAAAAAAAGAAATGGGTATGTCAAAAGGACACAGGAACGAATCTGAAAGAGAACCCAATGGTTAAAGCTAGAACAATTTGAGCAACGAAATAAATAACATGGTATTTGATTATAACTCAAAGCATAAAATAAATATACATGAATTCATACTGCTATAAATGAATCATCGAATAAATGCAGGAGAAGGGACAACTCTTCCTCAGAGAAGAATTCCAAGTAATTTATGTAGATATACCCTCCTCCAGCAGGTAGAGCTTAATCCCACTCCCCTTGAATGTGAGCTGGACTTAGTGACTTGCTTCCAAAATATAGAATATGGGAAGGGAAAGACGGTATTTGTACTGTGGAGAAAACTGACAAACACTACTTTAACCTAGTGATCAAGGTTAATATCACTGATGATAGGTCTGTTGATAGCATGTACCTTCTGATAGGATGCTTTGAGAAGAGCACTTTACCTCTGCTGCATTCTTCCCCAAAACCCATAACCCCAGTCTAATTATGAAAAAACATCAGAAAAACCACAACTGAGAGACATCCTACAAAATACATGACCAGTACTCTTCAAAAGTGTCAAGGTCATGGAAAACAAGGACTGAGAAACTGTCACAGATGAGAGACACTGAGGTGATATGACTAAATGCAAGTGGTATCCTAGATTTAATCCTAGACAGAAAAAGGATATTAGTGGAAATCAAGTCTGTAGTTTAACAGTTACATACCAATGTTAATTTCTTAGTTTTGAAAAATATATCATGATTAGGTAATACGTGAACATTAGGAGAAATTGGATGAAGAGGATATAGGGACTCTCTTTAGTTTCTTCAAAATTTCTATAAATCTAAAATTATGCCAAAATGAAAAATATGTCTTAAAAAAAGAGCATCCAGTGTTTGTTTATGGGCCATAAAAAAAAGAAAAGTAAAAAGAGGAGCAAACAAACTTGTATTATAGTTAGAGGGAAAAGTTACTTTTAATTAAGAAGGTATATCCCCTCAAGTACCCAGTCAGCACTGGTTCTTATTTGGTCTCCAGTTGCATGGCCAGCTTTTGCCCAGCATCTAAGTGACGAAGGCATAGTTCAGTACATCTTCTAGGGACAGCTGTTTCTTATTTTAATGAGTCTTGAGTTAGATTTTTAACTCAGAAAAGGAAAAGAAATAAAGAGATCAAAAACAGTACTGGGTGAAGTAGGAAGGTACTTCAAAAAGTTCGTGGAAAGATTTGTGTTATCTTTTAATTTTATTTTCCACAAACTTTTTGAAGTACCCTTGTGTATAGGTTTACTAAATAATCATTTTAAGCATAAATGGGTGCAGTCAACAATGTCAGGTGGTAGGATAGAGGAGGAGTTGACTTCAAAACAGGAATACATTTGGTGGGTAGAGGGAATAAAGAGTCTAGTTTTTGTCCATCTTGTTCATGCTGTAGAGTGGTGTGAGATAATGTTGGAAAGGCCGATTCCTCTGTTTGTGGTGCCAGCTTTTATATAAAGCTAAAGAAGGATTTTCTCTTCTCAGTAAAGGAAACTATGGGTAACATTATAAAAGTCATGACTTTGAAGATAGTCTTA
>NW_007731729.1:5641-6283 GCF_000696425.1 Galeopterus variegatus
CTTCTCAGTAAAGGAAACTATGGGTAACATTATAAAAGTCATGACTTTGAAGATAGTCTTAAGAGCACTGTGCCGCATGTATTGGTGACTTGCCCCAATTTGTCTGGCTAGTTAATGACAGTCTGGTGTATAATTTACAGTAGTTACACTGAAGGCTCCAATGGCAGGTTCTAAAGAGTGGTAGATTTGGAAGGGCTTTCTAAGTGAGACATGCCAAACTTAAAAGAAAATGTTGCATCACATCTAAAGGTAAATAAATCAAGATTGTGAGATCCACAGAGGAAGAAGGAACTCCATGTTGAGGACAATCCATTAAAAACAATCTCTCTTATGAAATTATTCTGGGCTGGAATTCTTTAATTATTGCATGTTCAGGCTATTGAGGCTTTTATGATTGCATGGTCATGTCGGTGATGATGAAGAAAATAATGTTTATGAAACAGTGTTTGCTTTAATGGCTATGATTCAGAAGCTGCTTGAATTAAAATGAGGTTATATTCCTCAATAATCATTTATACCCTGCTTTTTTTTTACCAATGGGGTATAAAGTAGTACAGTAGTCCCTCCAATCCAAGGGGGATATGATCCCCAATGGATTTCTAAAACTGTGCATAATACCAAACCTCAAGCTGTCAATTGGAA
>NW_007731729.1:6848-26804 GCF_000696425.1 Galeopterus variegatus
CCCTGCTTTTTTTTTACCAATGGGGTATAAAGTAGTACAGTAGTCCCTCCAATCCAAGGGGGATATGATCCCCAATGGATTTCTAAAACTGTGCATAATACCAAACCTCAAGCTGTCAATTGGAACGCATTTCTGTTCATGTCTTCCCCCTGCAAATTTATTTATAGCTGCTTGAATTAAAATGAGGTTATATTCCTCAATAATCATTTATACCCTGCTTTTTTTTTACCAATGGGGTATAAAGTAGTACAGTAGTCCCTCCAATCCAAGGGGGATATGATCCCCAATGGATTTCTAAAACTGTGCATAATACCAAACCTCAAGCTGTCAATTGGAATGCATTTCTGTTCATGTCTTCCCCCTGCAAATTTAATGCTGTTTTCATCCCGTGGCCTTGGTGTTATCAGCACCGCACTCTCCCGAGTGAGCCATGGGCCGGCCCCCCCCTGCAAATTTAATGCTGTTTTCATTTTTTTTTTTTTTGGTCCTTTTTGAGACCGGCCGCACTGCACTCAGCCAGTGAGCGAACCGGCCATCCCTATGTGGGATCCGAACCCGTGGCCTTGGTGTTATCAGCACCGCACTCTCCCGAGTGCGCCACGGGCTCGGCCCTGTGCCGTTTTCATCTTAACCAAGCACTTATCACACACTGTGGCCCTAACTTTTTCAGCTTAAGGTGCAACAGCAAAACTAGTACAAATTTCTTTTTCCTTCGTAATTTTACAGACAGATGGTTCGTTCTTACTATAGATCTTAGCAACTTTGCATACTATTTTTTTCTTTCCTTATTAAGTCAAGAACTTTCACCTTTTCACTTGAAGGAAGCACTTTACAGCTTCTCTTTGGCATATCTGAATTGCCAGCATCCCTAACTCTTGTGCCTTTGGTCATTATTAAGTAGAATAAAGGAATCTTGAACACAAGCACTGCGATCCCATGAAAGTTGGTATGATAACCCAGATGGCTACTAAGTGACTAATGGTCAGGTAGCATCTACAATGTGGAGACATTGGACAGAGGATGATTCCCGGGTGGACGGAGCAGGATGGCATGAGATTTCATCATGAGGCTCAGAACAGCATGCAATTTAAAACTTATAAATTGTTTATTTCTGGAATTTTCCATTTAATGTTTTCGAACCACTGGTGACTAAATCTGAGGAAAACGAAGTTGTGTGTAAGGGGGGACTACTGTAATCTCTATTGTCATTCAGCTTTCTCTTCCCCATCTGATCCAAATCCATGTAATCAACATTTTATCATAAGATCACATCTTTTTCTTCTCTCCTTTGCTATGGTGAAAGTAGTATATTATACATATGCTGTGGTTTGAATGTGTCCCCCAAGGTTCATGTGTTGGAAACGTAATCCCCAGTGCAACAGTGAGGGGTGGGACCTTTAAGAGGTGATTAGGTCATGAGAACTGTGCCTCATGAAAGGATTAATGCTTTTGTCCAGGGAGTGGCTTAGTTATTGCAGGAGTGGGTTTCTGATAAAAGGATGAGTTTGGCCTCCTTCCTCTCCCTCTCATGCTCTCTTGCTCTTCTGCCTTCCGTCATGGGATGAGTCAGCAAGAAGCCCTTCACCAGATGCTGGCCCCTCAGTCTCTGGCTTCCCAGTCTCTAGAACTGTAAAAAATAAATCTTTTTCTTTATAAATTACTCAGTCTCAGGTATTCTGTTAGAGCAGCACAAAATGTAAAGACAACATGTAATCCAAATACGAAGCAAATTAATTGAAACCACGTACATTCAAAGGGACCGTCTTATTTATGTTCAATCCAAAAAATTGTAAAAAGAAAATTGTGCAAACTGAATTTGTCATTGTTTTCTAACTTTCATATTAACTGCTTTAACCTAGTGTTAGGCAAACTCTGTTCAGTCACTGGGGGCTAATGTTTGATTATTTTGTGTTCATTATTACAATAATCTTTATAGTGATTTTAATTATTCAGTTAACTCTTAAACCTCTTAACTTAAATTGTGAAGGTCAGCCCCATTCGAGTAGTTGTACCTCTGAAGATGATTGTACAACAGCAATCTTTTCCTTCATCTTTGAATTTCTGGGAGGACATTGCATTGAATTGGGAATTTGGGATTTTAGCAGTTTTCTGTCACTGGGGTCTGTTCATACTACAATTTGACTTTCTGGACTGTGATAGTTAAGTCAGATTTCACAATTTAAAAAAATTTTTTAGAACATCTGTTCTTGATACTGTAGTTGCATGCATGCTTGAAGGAACAGGGGTTTTTATTAGGGTTAATTATGGAGGCAGGAGGACGAGAACATGATGATTGTTACCATTGTGGAGATTACTGCTTCTGTATAGGCTGAAACGTTTCTTTTAAAAGTTGGTAGTCCTTTCTTTATACGGCTGTTTAATTTCTAGTGATGATTAAGGGCAAGTCATAACGAAACCCTTGATTGGGGGAAAATTGGTCACAGTAACATACTGTTAAGATTTGTAAGTGAGCCTTGTACTTGTTTTTTAATAATTTGAGAAAGAGGTCCTTTATGATTTTTGTTTTTAATGGAATTACCACACTCCGCAGGCATTACATGTATGACCTGGACCAAGTCCATGGTTAGAAGTAGCAAAGTGTGTTTTGTTTTTTTAAACTATTTCACTGTTGTTAATTGTTTTTGATTATAGAAGTAATACTTGCTATTATAAAAAATGTAAGCAATACAGAAATGGAAAAAAAAAAACCAACCAGCTTTCTTTTTCCTTTGCTTGCTTTCCAGTCTCAAGAATTTTTACTTCCTATGCCTCTTTTTATGCATAAATAAACATAAATATGCTTTAACATAAATAGGATTATACAGTTTATATTGCTTTATGCCTTTTCCCCTCTTGACATAATAGCTTGATCAACTCTGCATGCTCATACCTGTAAATGTAGCTCATTCATTTCAACGGCCATATGTCACTGTTAAATAGAGGTGCTATAATTTATCTAATCAGTCCCCTATGTTTGAAGGTGTCCTTTAATTAATATATTTTGATTTTAAACTGCATAGTAAAAATTTTAGTACTGCATATAATAAAAAAATGTAGTTCACTCAGAAGGATTTTAAATGAAAGATGTAAATTATTCCCCAATTCCCAGTTGATTTTTAGCAGTTTATTTTTTTGTTGTTATTCCAGTGATTTCCATTATAACTTTAAATATTTATATGTCTATGATATATCTTTAAATACTTCTATTTCTTGATTTATCTACTTGAGATAGAATCTCATTCCTCCACACTACTACGATTGATGAGGAGATCAGTGCTTCTCTCATGACTTCTTCCATTTTTGTGTTATTTTTCAATTGTCAAGGGTTGTTACTCTACATTTTATTGTGTAATTTTTGTCGCTTGTGTTTGGTCTGTGTGTTGACTTTAAGCTTTAAACTAATTTTACAGCATTATGATTATGATCACATGAGTGTATTACTTACACAACCCAACAGTGTGATTGGACTGTTGGAGAAGGAGATGCAGTGATTTGTCTCTAAACCTTTGTTACTTGATGGAAGCTATCACAACAATCAAGTTAATTCTGTTAACTTCTTCTTTGCTTTCTTCACTCATTCTAGCTCATAGTAACTACCACTGTTTCTTGTATCTCAGGTGTTATCTTTCTTGTCTTTCTTTTCGTTTTATTACCTTTTCATGTAACTTTTTCACATGAAAAACATGTGTGATAAAATTTGAGTCTTTGTGAAAAGTGTTTTTCCACCATAATTTAGTAGTTTGGCTGGGTATAGAATTCTAGTTTCAGAATCTTCTTTCTTCAGTACTTTAAATGATGTCATTACTTTTACATCTTCCAGCATCCCAGTTTGCTGATATATATGGCAGTCTGATTCTTCTTCCGTTTATAGTTATGTTTCTTTTCTTCTTGTTTTGAAAATTTTTAGAATTTTTTCTCCATTCTTGGAATTCTGGATGTATCTAAATTTGAGTATGGGCTCTGGAGTCATACTGCCTGGTTTCAGACCCTAGCTCTACCATGTAATAGCTGCTCATGCATTAGACAAACTATTTAATGTTTTTTTTTAACATCAGTTCCCACGTGTATATGATGGGATAAATAGAGTTTTTATGACGATTATATGAGTTAATATTTAGAGCAGTGTCTCTCAGGTGGCAAGTGCTTAATGTTAGGTGTCATAATTATTGTCATTTCTCTGGCTGGAGCACATATTGGGTTCTATAAATGTAAGCAGTCATGTCCCTATGGTTCAGAGTTGTTTTCTTTGTTATGTCGTTAATATACTTCTTCCATCACTTATTTTTAAATTTTTCTCCAGTTCAGTTCTGCAGTTGGAATTTTAGTAGACCTATGTGAGACATCCTGGATCTATCTTCTATGACTCCTTTCTTTCAAACTTTCTCTTTGTCTTATTGCTTGATGTTATGGGAGATTTCTTCTGCCTTTTCTTCTATATCACTAGTTTTGATTATTAGCCCAATTCCTAATATTCAGTCCATCCATGTAATTTTTATTTTGGCAATTATGTTTAATTTTCAGGAAGTCTGTGTTTTCCTGATTGTTCTTTTCCATAATAGTCTTTTCTTGTTTTATAGATGCAGTATCTCATTTAATTTCATTACACACTATTAATTAAAATTTTTTAAATTCTCTTTTTTTCTGTAAATTCTTTTTCCTCAGGAGTGAATCATTTATATGTTCATCTTGGCCCTTCTTTTTCATGGATATTGCTTTTCCTTAGATGCCTGGCGATCACCAAAGTTGATTGTATTGACGTTTAACATGAGTTCACTCTGCAGCGATGTGGGACTCATTGTCTGAGAGACTTTTCCTTTGAATGGGAGGGCTGACTGCAGATGCTGCACACTTGGCCAGGGTGTGTCTACCTAACATGTTTCTTTAGGATTGGCAGAATCTTCCTTCTACATCTTCCTCTAGGGCCCTGATTGAGAAATGTAAGGTAATTAGGCCTCTTGTTAAAGGAATGTGCTTCTCTTTTTAAATAGACCCCATATCTCCATTTGCTTCATTCCCTCATTCCTTTCCTTCTGACAAGACATGTGAGATCTGAGACAGTATCTCCTCAGTGGTACAACCAGGCAGTATGTTTGAGCCTACGAGGCAGAGCAGGTGTCCTAAGGAGCTGGTAACAGGGACCAAGATGTGAAGCGAAGAGCCAAGAACAATGGATGGAGACCCCACTGAGGAATGCTGCCTGTTAGTGGGTGTTTGAAGCATTAGGTCATGGTACTGAGTTACAGAAGTCATAGTTTGGAATACTGGGTCACCTTCACCAGAATGGCAGCCCGAAAGATGAGCTATATAGAGAGCAGTAAACTAAACAGTGTGTGAATTCTTCTTAGATCATTGAACTCAGGGAGACTGCAAAAGATATAAAAGGTTACAGTGGTTAGAGAAAGCACCTGTTCATCAAGAAAGAGGTTAAAGCATTTAAGGGATGGGATATCAGGGTCAGAAAAAGATCCAACAACCCAGACAGTGGGCACTGAGGTTGATTATATGGGAAAATTACCTTATCTCTACATCAAATGTATTAACATGGAGTCTCCTTTTATGCTGCTAGACCAGAGCCAGACCTCAGGTCACAGCAGCCCATCAGAACTGCCCTCTGCATGTGGTCATAAAGAAGACTTGGCAGGAGCATAGTTATTGGGGCAGAGAGCTAGCTTATAAGGATCATCTCAACTTGACAGTAATTATGAAAGTTTGTGATTCTTTCAAAGGGATGGGGATATGACTGCAAGATAGAAACCAATGGGCACAACTGTAGGATGTAATATTTAGTTATACTAAGCTGGAGACAACACATTATGTTCTCAGATGCAGATATGGACTCTCCAGTACCCCCGAATTTCCTATAAAGGTGTCCAGCTATAAAGCATGCCTCCCCACAGAGTGACACTCTCCTTGGTATTCTCACAGGGACAAAGGATAGTTTATGCCCACCTGCGACCTCCCATTCCCCAGCCAAGGATTGATCATGAAAGTAAGTTTCCCTCAGCAGACCCAGGCTTCTGACATGTCTCAGCTCCATTCTAAGTGTTATGAGAGAAGGTTTTGTGAAGTTCGGATTTATGCAATAGCTAGTATGTGAATTATGTTACTTAGGATCATCTTCATTTCTCACATAAACTGTTACAACTCTCCTTAGTTTCTCTTCTTACCACTGACTGGCCCCTCGTTCTGGTTGGCACCCTCGTTGAAAACTCAGCTGATCATGTGTGCGTGGTTTATTTCTGTACTCTGTGTTTTCATAGTTGTAATTTAGCATTTACTAATTATATTATACTTTAATGGAAACCTTTCATTCTTGACAGCTAGAATGTGAGCTTCTCAAGGAGTCAGGTTCTATATTTTAATTATTTCTGTATTCTCAGAATGGGCACTCAGTGGGTGTTAGCTAAATGTTGAATTCGAAAAAATGGATTTTAAATTATCTATTTATTAGCAGGACTGAGAATTAGCTAAATTAAAGACTATATTTTCATATGGCACTTCAGTAATCTGAGAGCTATAGAGACCAGCCTTTCTGATATCATTTCAGTCCAAATTTTCAGTGTAGTAACAAGCCCCAGTGCCAAAGCTAATAGGGACAGAGTAGTCACTACGATCACACTTTTAACATAGAGTTCCCAGAGGGTAGTAATTCAGAGTTTAGTTGGTTGTATTATTTTTTTTAAGGGAAGTGAAAAGAGGTAAAGGCATGTCAGTTTTTTCTTATTGGGTTTCCTAAAAAATGATGAAATAATGTATAAATCACTACCCTTTGAGCTTATGAGAAGTTGATAAGAGACTGGAGTTCAGGAATTAACTCCTTAATTTACTGGAAATATCTTCACTTTGAGTTTCTCAACATACCAGGAAACAAAACTTTTCCTCTATATTACAAACTGGTCATTTGTTCTGCATTAAAGACTTCTCTTCCATGTGTTAGTGTCTCAGAATATTCATGTGCTCTATTATATTTTCGCCTATCTTTTTCACAAAAGTACATCCACATGCATTATGCTTGGTGTTGACCTTGATGTGTAACTGTTTGCATGACTGGAGAATACACTGCTGCCATTATGGAGCCACTGAAGGAGGACAGGGAGGTGGAGTGGGGCACATGATCTAGTAATTCAAGCTGACCTTAGCTATATTTGGCTTGCCTAATGAGTGAGTATGGCTTCAAAATTTGAGAAATTGCATTTCATTTTCATACTTAATTTGAATGTCTTTCTAAATATAAGGTGCTTATAATGGACAGATTGAAGTTTACAGCCTTTCAAGACTTGACACTTCTGCTTCAGTAAAATTTAAGAACAGGTCACAATAAGGAATCTTCTTGTTGTAAGGGACAGAAGCTCAATTCGAACTGGTCCTTATAAGGGAAATTTATTGGCTATTACAACTGGGAAGTCTAGAGGTATTCCAGTCCCAGAGATAGCTGGATTTAGGGGCTAAAACAGATCATAATTTCTGTTTATCTTTTCTCACCCTTATTCTCATGTCTCTGCTTTTCTCTGCCTGCTTCAGTATCAGAAAGTTTGTTTTCAGAATACCAACAAATTTTATTATCCATAGCCTTAATTTAAGAGGAAGAGAGATCATATACTTGCTATGGCCAAGGTTGAGCTCCCTAACCTCATGTGCTTCATTTTCCTTATCTGTATCGTGGTGATAGCAATAGTGCCTGCCTCATACCCTGTTAAGGGATTAAATGAGTTAATACTTGTGCAGTGCTTGAAATAGTGCCTGGCACATCATAAACTCTGATTAAATGCTGATTGTTATTAATATCCTCACTTTACAGGAGAGGAAATTTATGTGCCAGAAAAATAAAACTGCCCAATCCTTTGTAACTGTTTAAAAGCAGTAATTACTACTTGGGGAATCTGAACAACATTGGCATAATTACAGTCCTTCATGTGTAGTATGCTGGGCAATGCCATTGAGCTTTTCAAATATTTGAGATATGAAAATGTGTCTCCATTCTAGCTGTATATTTCACCAGCATTACTAACCACGTGCATTTGAAAGTTATTGAAAATTATATTAGGATTTGCTCATGTGATTTTAGCTGTGCTTTTATTTGTTGGGTAATTATAGTTACTACTGTTAGAGCTGTATATAGTTACTACCATTTAATTAACTGTGTATCATTATTTTTGTTTTCTGAACACTTATATGCCAGATGCTAAATAATCCTAGTATGTAGGCATTGCATACATTTTTGTTGATAAACTGAGGGACAAAGTTTAAGTGACTTACCCATGGTCTTATAGTGGAGCTAAAATTTAAACCAGTTCTACCTGACTTCAAAGTCCATGCTTTTATCCACCATGCTGTACTGTTCTAAGGAAGCTACAAGAACTGGCTTAAAAAAGAAAAAATATATCAGTAGATTTGGCATTATCTTGAGGAAGGGAGTTGAATGAGCACAGGCAGGAAGAAGTGAATAGAGGCTTTTGTGAGAAAGGCTTGGGTTGCAGAACTCAGCGTCTTAAGGCCTACAATTCAGGAGGGAGGAGAGGACAGAAGGCACACAATATCAGGATGTGGTAGTGTGTGGGAAAAGAACATGCAAATGGCTGAGTGAAATTGGCTTGGATAAGGCCAAGATAGGGGGCTGCCCAAAGGGACGCTGACAGGCTGAATCCAGGATATGAACTTCATGATAATAGATTAGTAAGAAACATGCAGTGACTAGCTCATAGGTAAGTGGGATAAGAATGGGACAAGTGAAATACAACATAAAGTAACATTTAAAAAAAAAAAAAAAAAAAAAAAAAAAAAAAAAAAAAAGCCCTGGAAAGTAACAGAAAAGTGAAAAATAGGAAATAGCAAAGGAACTTATTAACGGGATGGAGTAAAGCCCAGCACTTAAAGTACACTTCCAAAGCCACTAAATAAATTCAGTCAGATTCCTGGGATAGACAAAATTAAGTTCTTTGGGCAGAGTCAGATTATGTTGGTTAAACTGATGCTTTAGTTTTCCCTGGGAGAACACTCTGTGTACATCTGAACACCCATAGGCAGCGTTTCCCAAACTTGCCTGAACACATGTGCCACCTCCTGGTGTGCTTCTTAAAATATAGCTCTTCAGCGTGGCCCTTGGAGGTTCTGGGCTGGGGTGTGGGTGGTGATCATGGGCCTTAACCAGAGGTACCTGTCAGTCCTTAGAGCAGCTTCACATGTTCTTCTGTCTCGTGTCTAAGTCCACACAGAACAGAGGCCAAAGGGATATTCACCAAGTTCTGGGAGCTAGTGCCGTGATTTAACAGAGCGCTGAGTACTAGAAGGAACCTTCCAGGTGAGTGTTATTGAGGGCCGACTACCTGGGGCAAATAGAGATAGAACAGGAGCTTTGCGTGTAAGTGAGATCTACTCAGGAAAGTTGTGTCTAATTACTATTAGGTTCAACTACTTTAACTTTTTTAGAAAGGACAATACTAGAAATATAAAACATACACTCAGGTTTTAATAATCAATAAAAAATTGTTATTCTTTGAACTGTTATAATATTTGCAAATTGTAAACAGGCCGACTCGTGCTGTCATTTCCTATATTTCTTAGGACAAGGTAATACATATGTGGGCTGGTTGGTTAGCTCAGTTGGTTAGAGTGCAGCCAAGGTCAATGGTTCGGATCCCCCTACCAGCTGGCCACCAAAAAAAAAAGAACTTTCAAGTACTTCCTTCCTTAAACACTAAACAATGTACCCTTGAGAAGTTTTTGGAGAAAGTTGAAGGTAGGTAGAATGTAGGGAAGGCACGAGAGCCTGTACATCTACTAATGCTAAGGCAGCCATTCTCAGAATTTGGTTTGTGGACCCCTGGGGGTCCTCAGACCATTTCAGAGTGCCTATAGGCCAAAATTGTCTTCTTAATAACACTGAGATATTATTTCCTTTTCACTGTATTGATATTTGCATATTGGTGCAGAAGCTGGGTAGGGGGAGGGGCTGCCAGCCCCTTTGCCCAAATCAAGGTGGGAGTACCAAACTGTGCTACTGGTTACCATATGCTTCTCCACCACATGTTCATATGTAGTTTAAAAAAAAAAAAAGACAGTTTTATGTACAGATGTCTTCGAAGCGGTAAATATTTTTTTATTAAGTCTTACTCTTGAGAATGTGCTTTTTTACTATTCTGTGTGATGAAGTGGGAAGTACTCCCAGAACACTTGTGCTGCTTGCTTAAGTACAATGGTCATCTCAAGAAAAAGCTGAGCTGGGTGCTTTTCCCATCGAACACGACTTTTACTTGAAAGAGCTTCTGACAGACAAACTATGGGCATTCAGACTTGGGTATTTGGCAGAAATTTTCTCACAAGTGAATGGAGTAACCTTGTCACTTCAAGGAAAATAATTGACAGTATTTATTACCAATGATAACTTTTTTTTTTTTTCCTTTTTGTCTTTTTTCGTGACCGGCAACGGATCGCAACCCTCAGTGTCGCGCCCGTACCGGACCGGGACCGGCCACGGGATCGCAACCCTCGGTGTTGCTCCCGCCCCTCGCTCAGCCAGTGAGCGGCTGGTCCGCATGCGGGATCCGAACCCTCGGTGGGAGCGCCACTGTGCTTCCCAAGCGGCGCGCTATAGTAGTGCGCCACCAGGCCGGCCCAACCAATGATAACATTTTGATCTTTCAAGAAAACAAGAGTTTTGGAAAACCTGTATCCACAGCTGTGAACTTGAAAGCTTCCTAATACTTCAAGTATTGGGATGAGACTTCTCTGATGAGATTGGTGGTGATATTAATACATATTAATATGTGTAATTTTTTGATATTATATGAAATGCCTCAACGTTGGGAAGATTGGCATTTTCCAAGTGACCAATGCATAATGATACAAAATTAAGTATGGGTAAAAGAGCCATTCAAAGTGCAAGTTAGACCAGTGACTATTTTTGTTTTTGTTTTTAGACAAGTAGATTTTAATGTAACCGAGTATTTAATGTAACAGAGAAAAGTTTATTGATAGGATTTCAAGTTCCACATTGTGAGTAACCTTTAGGAAATCACCATATGTTGAATTTTGGTGTAGTATCAAAGAATAATATCCACAGTTAACTGAAATGGCTAACATACTCCTTCCTTTTCCAACTGCATATCTGTGGGAGGCCAGATTTTCTTCATAAACTTCAACCAAAATATCATATTGCAGCAGATTTACTGCAGAAGCAGATCTGAGAATCCAGCTGTTATCTGTTAAGCCAGACATTAAAGAGATTTGCAAAATTGTAGGACAGTGCCACTCTTTTCAAGACTGTTAAAAATTTTGTTTTGGAAAATAGTTATTTTTCATAAAAACATGTTATTTATGTTAATGTAATAGATTTATTTTACTTTAAAATGAATTAATATTTAAATTTTATTAGTTTTAATTTTAATATGATAAATGTTGATAGATTATAACCCACAGAAACAAAAGCTCTTTGGAGTCCCTCAGTAACTTATGAGAGTTTAAAGGGGTCCTGAAACCAAAAACTTTAAGAACTGCTGACCTAAGTTGTGGCCGATAAAGGACGATGCTCGGCAATAGCCATCTGTGCTTCCTTGAGGACTGTTTCTTCATGTTTATCTCTTCACTCTGGAATTATAAAAAGGGGATCTAGGTTCTCCCAGCTCCCATTAGTAGACCCAGTTCCTACCAACCCACACACTAATACCTGTCTGTGTTTGGGACAGGAGCAATAACTAAGCATCTTCTTGAAGAGGCCATGCGCTGACTCCCAAATTATGGGATTTAGGTTAAAAAAATAAAGTTGGTTAAATACAGTTCTCAATATTTTTGCAACAAGAAGCTGCTTTTTATTTTCACAGACCTGATAATTCTCCATGTAGTTAAGACATAAGGTTTTAATGAAGCTGCTAACTCTGGTCTTTGGCGTCAGACAGCCTTACCTATTTCATAGCTTTATGACTTCAGGCAAGTCATTTTTATCTCTCAGAGCTGCAGTTTCCTATATATGAGGTAAAAAACTGGATTAACAATAGTTTTAATGAGGAGGTACGCGAATAGATTTTAGTTCTTCTCCTTGTTCTTACTGGAAATCTTTGGGGGCTTTGGCATTTGAGGTTGAGGCTACTCAATTTGTAAATCACTGCTCAATGACTGCAGACTCCTGTCAGAGAAAGCTATTCAGCCCAGCTGTTGGATTTATTTGATTAAGTACATATTTTAATAATAAATCTCATCCCCCCCAACACACGTGCGAAGATTGCACAACAAAGCAAGTATTAGGTGATCTGGCATATGGTCAATCATACCTTTTAGATTATAAGTTAATTTCTTCTTGGCTCTTCAGAAAGCCAGTAAACACTTTGATATCATACTAGTGAGAATGAATACCTTTCAGGGAAAGGATAGGTCCTTTGGGACTAGCTCTGCTCTTTTGAAGACGTGTGTGCCATACTTTTAGATACGAGCACATAAATACACTCTAAATCACACCAGACCTTGTTCAGATTTGTGTTTATATACTAAATCATTCTCCATGTGCTAATTTTAAAATGTAGTCTTGATCTCCTCTAGTTTTTCTGGGAAGTTCTTTACTGAAAACAGAGCAGTGACAAGTGGGGTACATTATTGCTTTCTGAGGTTTTCGTCTTTTATTCCCCATTCCACAGAGATATCCCCTGACCTGTGGTACTGTGGCTCCTGGAAGATCTGGGAGTTGTTATTGCATGGGGCTAGAGGATCCATATGCACATTTTCTCAAAGGACACTCAAATTATAAATGCTTTTAGGTGGAGTTTGGGAGAAAATGACATTAAAGGGGGATCTTAAAACTTGAACACAACCTCATGTCACAATAGTCCATGCAACATGATGTCATCTCTGATGTATCAAACATTTGCCGCTGGCTTTTCTGTGACTCGGCTCCCCACTTCTCCATCTCTGGACTGTGCCCTCACTCTGCTTGTTGCTTTCCCATTCTTCGAAATCTCTTCAGTCACCCTCCTAGAGTAGAATCTGTCTTGCTTTCAACTCTTAGTTTGTTCGGGAGCCTAAAGTGCTGTTAATGACTATCTAGAGTATATTTGCTTTCTCTTTCTCTGTGGTTTCTCTCTCTTCATTTTCGACATTACCATCTTTCCTTAAAGACCACCTCCTCACACCAGTTTTTACTTATGACCAAGTGCCCGTACCGTTCAGCTGTGAAATTCACAAAATTTAGAAATTGGAAAGAGAAAATTGGTAGGTGAAAGGGAAGGACACACTACTTTAGAGATCATTTACCTACATTTCTAGGAGAATGTTAAAGCTTGCAAAGTGCTACTTTCTCACTGAGCACATTGTTCATGTTTATTTTTGTACACATAAATATATACAGTGGTAATCGAAGGTTCACTTTGATTCAGTCCCATTCTCCTAGTACTTTTTTTTTTTTAAAAGATGACCGGTAAGGGGATCTTAACCCTTGGCTTGGTGTTGTCAGCACCACGCTCAGCCAGTGAGCTATATAGGCCATCCATATATAGGATCTGAACCCGTGGCCTTGGTGTTATCAGCACCACACTCCCGAGTGAGCCACAGGCCGGCCACTCCCATTCTCCTAGTACTTAACGTTCTACCATTGTCTTCCAGAATATTTAGGTTCTTGGTTTGTTCCTAATGACTGTACATGATACTATGTTCTGCTAAAGGTACCTAAAATTAACCAAAAAATCTCCTCAAATGCTTGAAATAAAACATTCTTTTGATAAAGCCATACTCAGAGACTGTTGGAAGTACAAGGATCATTTAAAAAATCATTTCATAGATAAGTGCCATTGTGATTAAATGACTTGCTTGTTGGGGATAGACCTAGAACAGAATCCAGCACTGCTTTCCCCATTTACCATGCCAGTGAAGGACTACAGTTTGTTTGAATATGATGGAATTATTTCAGAATGAGTTGCTAGAAATTATTCAACTCTAATAACCTAAAGATGTATTGTAACTGTATCCCTGTATTTTTAGTAAATTAGCAAATAAAAGAGTACTTTGAATCTAGTAGTGGAAATAGGCAAATAACAGTACACCTATCATGCCTTACTTTTGTATATTAATTTAATGTTAGTTTTATTGGTAGGAAAATCTTATTTAGGTGGTTGTCATACTTAAGGTAGGAAGAAATATATTCTGTCCAGTAATGAAAATAGGTTAGAGTCTGTTTTGAGTCTTTATCATACATATGGCCTAATCAAGTTCTTATACAGGGGCTCACTCATGGGATCCAGCTAAAATTGAGTGTTGATTCTTTCTGCTCTCTCCGGTGGTCTTTGCCTTTTTGGAGAGTATCTAAGAGTATGAGAGATCATCCAGAAGTATCTGAGAGTATCTGAAGTACATAATAAAACTGTTTATTAATAAATCAAGAAGTATTTACTGAGCACTTAAAATGTTTTAGCTAGTTACAACACTATAGCAAATGACTTGAGTTTTGTTTGAACATAAACTTTTTTGCATGTAAGATAGTAAAAGTAAATTTTATGATGTTGCTTTTGGTTTTGTGTCATTATTAAATGAGCACTAGTTATTTTTTTCTTTCCTAAAAATAAGATACTGATTTTAACCCCCCCCCAAATGAAGTAATTTGCCTCCCTTTTTATGAAGTAATTCAGTGATCTCTTTATTTATACATTATAACCATATGTATTCAGCCAGAAGTTAAATGAGCACTAGTTATTTTTTTCTTTCCTAAAAATAAGATACTGATTTTAACCCCCCCCAAATGAAGTAATTTGCCTCCCTTTTTATGAAGTAATTCAGTGATCTCTTTATTTATACATTATAACCATATGTATTCAGCCAGAAGCAGAAGTTATTCTTCTCTACCCTCCCTCCCACAGCTAAACAGCTTTGGGCAGAAGCATGCAATCTTTTTGCTATTAAGGTTCTGTGAAGTAAGGCCAGAAAGCTTAAAAACATTTTGACCAAGATGGTTTAGGAGTCTGGTTATGTCTCAATTTGTTCTGAGTGACTTGATTCAGTAACAATTGGGTTGTCAAAGAAGTGGTGTATAATGAGTGTTTTCTCACATTTAAGCTCATTCTACAAGATGTTCTTAGACTAACAAATGTATCTTTCATATAATATAATATAGAAAACCCCCAATTTAGGAGCAGTTTCCCTGCTCAGAAACTGTCTCCTTATCTTAGACTTTTACCAGGATGTGTTAGATTCCTGTCCTTTTCTTTTTTCTAAGTCTGCATTGCTACATCTCATGTTTTTAAAATTTTTAATTTTAAAAATTAATTTTGTAAAAATTTGAGACAATTTCAAGCTTACAGAAAAAGGTGCAGGTACAGTACAATTGTCCTCTGTGTCTTGAAGTCCATAGTGCTTTATCATCCTCAAATACAAGGACATTCTCCTGCATAATCCAATATGTGCATTAATATCAGAAAATTAATGTTAACATATTGCTACCATCTAATCCTCTTAAGACAGGTCTGTGAAAACTAGTGAACTGACAAAAAAAGCAAATTTGAGTACTGCATTATAGAAAAAAGGTCACGATAATACATAGTTGAGAGAAGGTATGAAAGTATATAATATCAGAAAAATAGGTGTATTTAATATAAACTAAATGACAAATGGAGAGTCAGGAGAAGATGATCATGGTAATGGGGCTGCTGTCCATGTGTCTGTCCAGGAATGCAGAGTGTGTCTGCATTCACTTTGATGCTGACTATGTGAGCTCTTCTGGTGACTGATCACTTAACTACAGGATAATGTCAGCCTTTGAATTTGCAGTTGGCCCTGACCATCTTGGTCTTGTTGGTCTGCTTCTTGATGTAGCTTCTAGGAGTTCAGTTATTCAGTACCAGTGTGGGGATTTCAGTACATCAGAGGGATTCTTCAGTGCACGTAGCTTGCAGCTGTCCACTGCACCATGCAGATGCTTTAGCATGAATGAATGTCCAGCCGTATAGCTCTGCTGCTAGAGAGAGAAGTCACATAGACCTACTTTTTTTCTTTCACTTTATTCCTGAGAAAGTAATATTAAATGCAGTTCTTCATATCATTTTTCTCTGATCTGTATTAGAAAGTGCCATTGTTTAAGTGGTGTTATATTGTGAAATAGATATACTAAGGATCAGTTTTTCTTAGAAAAAGTAAAAATGCTTATCAATAGAATAGTTCTTTGGAAGAACTACTATAGGAAATCTTAATTTAAAAACTGATTTCCAGGTAAGTTTTTAATGTTCATGTTTATGGGAAAGTTTTGATTAACTTTAAAGTTTTTTGAACATTTAAAGAAATTCAAGAAACAATTTACATATCCCATTGCCTTGTTAAAATGACTTGAGTTTATCATTGTATGTGCATTTGCATAACTTTCACAATAAGAATCTTGTTTATATTAAAAAGTTACTACACATGTAGATTCTGATTATGATATGTGTTCTTAAGGCTCTTGCAGACCAATTTGAAGATAAAACTACATCAGTATTGGAACGTCTAAAGATTTTCTATTGCTGTCAAGTGCCACCTCACTGGGCCATTCAGGTAGTTTTGTTTGTCATTGGGTATGGAAAATACTTTGCTTTAGAAAGGTAAATACATTAGAAAAGGATAATTTCAATTTATGTTTGAATTTTCAAATATTTCAGTGAAAAGAATTAAAGTGTCTAGCTGGGGATTGCTAACTACTTCAAATTGCTGTTTTGATTTAAGAGAATTTAAAAGTATTAAATATAATCCTAGAAATTAAATAATAGGAGGACCATAAACAATTTTATTTTCAAAATAATTTTTATTTAAAAGTCCTTTAAGGACATTCTGCCAAAGAATGAACATTTTAACCAAGTTCTTTATGAAAAGTAAAATAAAGCATTTATTTGGTACTTTATATTGTGAGATACCCTTAACTACTCTCCTCTTTCCGAGGATGTAAGATAACTAGTATAGCTCCTAAAACCCCATGTTGAGGTGGAGATTCTGGCCCCTTGTCCCCGTGTTCTCCTCCTGTATTATAGGTGTCGTTCCCCTATTTTGTAAAATTTTAGCACTGAAAAAAACTTAGACACCTTGTGCAGTTTCTTAATTTTACAGAGAAGAAAATTGAGGCTCAGTGCAATTAACTTTCCAATATTGATCACAAAACCGTACATGGACTAGATCCCTGATTTCCTAACTTTTAGTCTAGTTTACCTCCTTTCTTATTTCTTCATTGGGTTGTAATTATATCAGCTGATAACAACCAACTTACACTGCATACTTAGTGTGATGCACGCTTTTTGCATTTCACACACATTATCTAATTTAATTGCACAATTTTGAGAAATATCTCCATTTTACAGATGAGGAAGCTGTGGCACAGAGAGGTTAAGTGGAGTCAAATGGTGCCAGCCAGAGGTTTCTAGATGATTTAGTAATTATTGTCATTTTAATCTCCTTGTCTTTTCTCTCGTGGATTGTGCACATAGGTACTGACTTAGAATTATAAATACCAGCCCACTGTTCAGTGGTTCAGAATCCCCATTTATAAGATTTCTTAGAGTAGATTATATTCTTAAACACAGGGTAAACGAGGAGGTTTATTACACAATGGAATTTACTTTACATACTGAAGGAGTCTCAAAATGTAAGCAAGTAAAGCACTTTGCTATATCACCTCAAAAGGAATAGCTTCTTCATCAAGAAGGTGTTAAAAGCTGGAATTTTTTTTTTGCATGTTTTTGATCCTGATCTGTGAAATTTGTTAAGTGCTTTGTACTGTATGGTTTGTGGGGGATAAGCATTTCAGACTGAGCTATTATTATGATAAAAATGTCTGGTTGACAGTGTAGCTTTTTATCTGTTTCTGAACAGAAGCATTAGGAAACTTAAACACTGTTCAAATAGAATTTAGACTCAATGTTTATTTTATCTGCCTAGAAAACTGTGGATTTTAGGATCCCTAGGCAGTTAGATAAGGATCCTTTTTCATTAGGAAGTTAAATCTCTTTTTCTTGCAGCATGGGGAATAGCCATATCTTTATCCTTTTTTTATTATTGTTTACTTATTTTTTGGTGGCTGGCCGGCACAGGGACCTGAACCCTTGCTTTATTATCATTTTAAAGATCAAGAAACCGCACAATTTATTATAAAAAGAGAATTAGTCTCTACTCTGCCACTAAGTAGCCATATCATCAGATGTCACTACCTTTCTTCATCTGTTAAATGAAAAGATTGAACTACTTACTCCAGTGAGCACTAAGATTTATTTTAGCTCCCACATGCTGTTGTTCAGTTTTTGAAAACTTCTACTCATATGCTCCAAACTAGCTAAATTCTCCTGTATTTCATGGGATAAAGAGGTATTGAACCATCCTCCTTATTTATTTTGACAATATATTAGCTTTTAATTTTCAGGTACATTTCATTTTACTTTCTAATTTTGTCAGTCCCAGATCTTGCATATCCATTAGCTTCTTAACTCTTAAATAGATATTGAAATTTCAAAGAGTAGTAAAATAGTACTTAATAGCTCTCATTAATATGAAACTATATCTTATTCAAAAACCTCATCTACACTGTTAAACCTTTCCAATGCATATATTTTTCCATTCCTGCAGGATGGATCACTTATAAGGCACACTATAACTATTTTTGAATATGTTTACCCCAATTTTCTCCTTTTTACCTGTCAGTGACTAGGAAATTAGGTAGCTACTAAGTTTGTTAGAATGTACTTAAAATAAATACTTAAGCTCAATCTAAGTAGATCTGAGTGAGAAAGAGCCAGAGATGCCCCCATGGATAAATATCACGAAGGCCTACATTTTATGTCATTATATTGACTGTTCAGAGTTTAAAAAATGGATTTATTGGACCTCAGCTTTACAACTCAGAGATTGTAGTAAATAAAATCTCTAGGTAAGAAAGAAATATTGATTTTTGTCTTTTAAGTTCTGATTTCTTAGATAAAACTTGATATGTTGAGTATTTTGAACAGTTTATATATTGTTTTTTAATTCCTCACCCTCTGTGAAGAAGTTTGCTAAAGTAAAGGTAAGTATTGAATTGTCACACATTCCTAATTAGTAGATGTCAAATTATAGAAATTATGCATTTATTACAATAAGCAGACCCTTTAAAAGGCAGATTGGGTATACCTGCAAGTGAAACAGGAATCTCTCTTTATATCAAGAAATGTCGTTTTAATTATTTAAAAAGAAATGTTAATTTAATTATTTAACAAGAAATGTCGATTATTTTGATTTTCCCAGCGCCAACTTGCCAGTTTGCTCTTTGAATTGGGATGTACCAGTTCAGCCCTTCAGATATTTGAGAAGCTAGAAATGTGGGAAGATGTTGTCATTTGTTATGAAAGAACCGGACAGCATGGAAAGGTATGTAATAGTAAAATCCTATGTACTGGTGAGAGTCTTACCTCTTTGAGCATCTTCTCATTTCTTTGGTTTTTTAAGCTCACTTTTGCCATTATTCACTTATATTCTTTTTTTCACTGTTTTCCAAAAAACTTTTTAATGTTTTGTGTGATTGCTGTTGGGGCAGATTATTTTATGTGTATGCACGTGTATGTGTATATAAAATAGAAAAGCAGACTGAAATTGATTATATATTTGACATTTACAAAAGAATCAAGAAAGCTTTGAAGACAGTGTATTTTGATCTCTCTCCTTTACTGACTCTTCTCTTGTAGGACAACTTCAAAGTGAAATATTGAGAATTATTTTAATTATCATTAGGCTGTCTGATAATCAGAGGCTGTGGGCCTGAAGGGAGCTTACCTAGGAGGGACAACAGCTAGCTCAGCCTGTATAAGAAAATCCAAAGAGTGTGACAACTGCCCATGGGGCAGAAGAATTGTCAAGTGTGTAATGCACATTTAATTCCACTGTTAAATTGGGTCAAGAGAGAAAATGTTGCAATTTTTGCATCTGTTATCAATCTATTGTTTTTCCCCTCATACATGAACAGAATTTTTTTTTTTTTTTTTTTTTTTTTTTTTTTTTTTTCCG
>NW_007731729.1:27804-37543 GCF_000696425.1 Galeopterus variegatus
GCAACCCTCGGTGCTGCTCCCGCGCCTCGCTCAGCCAGTGAGCAGGAACTGGTCTGTATGTGGGATCCGAACCCTCAGGCGGGAGCGCCGCCGCACTTCCCAAGCGGCGCACTATCCAGTGCACCACCGGGCCGGCCCCTACATGAACAGAATTTTAAGAAGAGAAAGGGGCTTTGCTTTGTGAATAGCCTTAAAACTGACACATTAAAATCATATGGTAATTTTGGATTAAAAATTTTAAATGACCAGAGTATACAAGCAGAGTAAAACCCACAAGTTTGATCATTCATATCTACAGTCAACCTTTTGCCATCACCCCAAAAAAGAAAATAGTGGTTCAAGTACGTGTTTCTCTTAAATACCTTCTTAAGTATGTCTATTTTAGCCTAATAGTGAAAGTTACATTCCTTTCTCACTAATCAGGTAATAGCAGTGAAGGCCTTTGAATTGTATTGGCTTAATGAGAAACCAGCATAGGGGTAAAGTTTTACTGTAGAAGATTGTAGAATTATAATATTTTGATCCTGGAAAAGAACTCCATAATTATCCATTCCATCTCCTTCCTTTTCCAAGTAAGGAAGGGATTTCCTTATGATTTGCCTCTGATCACAAAGCTAGTTATTGATTACTTACTGGACAGGCAGAATGGCATAGTGATTAAAAGCACAGCCTCTGGACTCAGGCTGCCTAGATTCAGTTGCTAACTTTCCCACTTGCTAGCTTTGTGATATTGGGCAAGTTACTTTACCCCTCCCTCTTGCCTCAGTTTCCTCATCTAGAAGCACTGAATCTGCCTACCTTATAGGTTTTCATGCGATAGTATATGTAAAATACATACAATGATGCTAACTTCATAGTGCCACAAGAATGTTTGCTGCTATTACTGATGTGATTCTAAGGCATGTATTTTTTCATATCTCTTAAATTGGAATATCTCTTAAATTGGAATGTATCCAACAATTAATGGCATCTTCCAATTGCTGTCAGTCAGGTGGCCAGCTCATCAGTTTGTCAATACCTGTGCATGTGCGAACTTAGTTATACTATAATTGGTATCATCATTTCAATTGAGTTATGGACACAGTGTCAGTAATACATATGTTGGGTTTGATTGCCATTTTAAAAAATATCTTGAAATGATGTGGCATTGAAACAAAAAGTTATTGAATACAGAGAAAAGGACAGAACCAAAGAAGAGAGATGTAAATTTGGTTTTAGTGAAATAAACATTTGCTATTGAAGAAATCATCACAATTTCTTTTACTTTTCTTTGAAAGCAACAACCAAGTGCTTTATGAGAGCCAAGAAAGAAAGATGATCAAAAGTAGATGAAACATTGTTTTGTACTGAAATCTGTAAAAACTGGTTGCCGTTTAAAATGTCAAGCAATGTATTGAAGGCAAAAAGAATTGCCAGAATTTTCTGAGTAGACTAAAAAAAAAAAATCAAAGCAGTGGGAGGCTGGTGTGATTCACTCAGGGCATTTAGATCATAATTAAAAGCACTTTTTCTTCATTTAGAGTTTGTCTTATGATAGATGGCATCTCAAATTTGGTGGAATATAGTATTATGTTTCTTCAGGGACTTAAATATTCTTTTAGTAACCATTGCCTGGCACTAAAGTAGTATTCGGATATTTAACAAAGTCATGAATGGATGAGTGAGTATCTTGACTTCAACTCTGATGTATCATTCTTTATTGTGCTTGTCTTTTATATTGGTCAATAAATAAGTAAATAATAACTGTATATAAAAATATAGTAGTTGTTAAATTAGTAATTTTTGAAATAATTAAGCAAGTTGGTGAATCACAAATACACCCCCAAACATCCCTAAAATCTTGATTTTAAAGGTTGATTTGAGCATTTTGTTTATTCCATAAAAAATCTCCCTTACCTGTTTTTCTTATGCTATATTTGCAGAGCAATTTAACCATAGACCCTAAAAAGTTTTGCTGCAAGTTGGAAGCAAATTTTTTTTTTCTAAAACAGCTGAGATTCTTTTAGTATTTGGTCATGTGCCAGTAGTTGTCACCACATTTTGTTTTAACTAGAAGTTTGTGAATTTTTTACCCTTGCATTTCATGCTTAATGGCATAATCTCTTTTTAAAAGGCAGATTTGGAGAAATTGTAATTATTGTGTTCTGGCGCTTGTATTTACACCCTGCCATTGAAGGGATTTTCTTATTTAGAAACTATCTGCAGATATTCTTGTTATTTAATGATCATGAGCAAAAGAGCTAAGATTAATTTTGCTTGACCTTGGAATCAGAACTGGTTCTCATCTGTTAGCATATTATTTTTTTTTAAAAGTTGTCTGGCCCACTTATAGCAGTTTCCACTAACTGATGGACAAATTCTTATTTTGTTGAGCAAATTTGGTGCCTAAATGAGAGACAAAGCTGAGCTGGCATAAGCTGCCTGCGGGATGGGGAGATGGATGGAGGGAGAGGGGAGAGATAACTCTTGTTCTCTCTTTTTTCTAAGAAACAAGATTTACCTGAGATTACATGGTCATACCTTTTTTATGCTGTATTTGCAAATCACTGTTAACGCTGGACTCTTAAAAGTTTTCCTTTAAGTTACAAGTAATTGTTTTCTTTCTAAAACAGCTAAGTATTTTTTAGCAGTTGGTTTGGATTTTTGTTTTGGGTAAGAGTTTCTTTATGTGATTAAAAAGATTTTCCACAAGCACTTTTTCCCTACAGCCAGAGTGACCTTCCTAAAGACCAGTCTGACCATGTCATTCCCATCTCCAGTAAGTTCCCTTTGTTTCCGGGGTTAAGTCCCAGGTCTTTAGAGTAAATGGCTTACAGGCCGCTTCATGATCTGGCTCCTGCTTCCATCGCCAACTGTGTTTTCCCCTGCTCTTTTTTTCTCTGCTTGTCGTCCTTCATATGGCCACCCAGGTTCTACCTGAAGTCCCAGCAGGACTAGACAAGTCATTTCTTGATTTTGCAGCATTGCTTCCCCTTAGGACCTTTGTCCATGCTATTGTCTGTCTGGAACACCTGTCCTCCTTCAACTGTTTATTCTTCAGGTTTCTCCTTGGTGACTGCTTTCTACTGAGAGCCTTCCTTGATACCTCCCTCCCAGATTTGGTGGTGCTGTCCTGTGCACTCCTGTAGCAGCTGGTACTACTGCAATACCCCATTTGCTTACTTAACTGACCTACTAAAAGTAAGCTATTTAAGAACCATACCTGAGTCTATATTATTTACAGCTGTCTTCCCAGAACCTAGCAGAGGCCAGGCACATAGCAAGTATGTACTCAAAAACATCTGCTGAATGGATGACTAGTAAGTGTTCACTGAATAGTTATTGCCTTGAAGCAAATCTCCAAGTTGAGTACTCCGTATAGATGACTTTCCATGTGGCAGAAGAAGATAGCTCTTCAACCACTGCCATACTGTTCTCTCTCCAAAAATGAATTATGGATTTCCCCCCTCCGATTTTATTAACCTTTTAACTTCAGGAATAGAAATGGAAACCTTTAAGAATTTTGATTCTTTCTCAGTAAATGCTAAAGACATTGTGAGCATGTTGTTATTATGTAATGCAATTTTTTGAGTGCTTCTTTTGTACTGTATTTTTTATATAATTATTTTTTAATTGTCATATACTATTCATAACAACCTACGAAGTATGAATTGTGTTTGTCACTTTCTAGCATTAGAAAGTGGGAGATTTTGGAATCTGAGCTCAGACCTTTCTTTAAAGTCTGCACTCCTTTCCCCACACCTGCCCCACATCATGATTATTGTTAATCCCTTAAAAATTGGATATTAGATTTGTAAGTTAGAACCTGTTGTGCTTACTTGTGTGAGAAAAATAGGCAAAATAATTGAAAATACTATGTAACTTGGTGATGCAAATAAGAGATGATCAATTAATTGGATAACTAGGCTTGTTTTTAATTATTCTGCTTTATCTAGGACCTAGAGTGTTTATGTTGGCATGTACTTTTTGAAAAATCAAGCCAGAGCATGATGTCATCACACACATAAATGTAAAAAGAATTAGTGGACACTTGGCTCCATGAGAGAATGAATAGAACTAGGCACCGGCAAACAATCATCTAGCGGGGAGTGTCCAACTAGGGTGGGCTGAAGTGGGATGAAGCACTTTTCACTTCTCAGTTACTGCTCATAGAACAAGAATTTAGGCTAGGAATAAACTGCCATTCTGCTAGAAGGATTGTCGCTGGCAAGAGCAGAAGGCACATTGTTGCTCTCTTAGCTCTGCCCCCGCCAACCTTATTCACTGTGTCAAGGATGGTAGAGTACCTTTTTAGTGGTCAGTCTCTCTATATTTGAGAGCCAGCCTCTGCAGCAGTGAAAATCAGAGTGTATTTTTGCTCTCTGCTTCAGGGGAAGAAGACTAGAACTAGACTGTGCCCAAAGTTGTGTGAGTTCCATGCACGCTTGCACATGCACACACACATTTTTTTTTTTTAATCCTAAAGCTATCATCAGGAGGTCAAATCTGACTGAGGCCAAATAGTATGACCTTAAATTCTTAGCCTGCCCTTTTTCCACTGCTTTGGAACAAACCTCTACGTGTAAAGCCCAATTCTGTCATTTCTGTTAACACTCTTTATAGTTGGTACTATCTCTGGGTGTAGAGCTCATTTTTTTCCGCTTCATTTTTTTGCCAAGAGACTTCCTGTAGTTGTTGGTCTGCCAGTTCCCCTTCCCTATATGTTGGCCAGATGCAAGGTCAGGTGAAAGCCACTCTCAGCACACATTAGAATTTTAATTCTTTCCATTAATTCACAAAATCAAGGCACAAATCATAGCCAAGAAAGGCAGTTTGTTTTGATAATTCCTTCTGACTCAAGTATGAGTAATTTCCCTGAAATGTCTTATCTCCCTTTTCACTAGAGACTGAACTTAACTTTCAACCACATTCTTTACTCAGAATCCAAGGCCTTGTCCCTGATAAGGTGCTTCTTGAAGTCCTAATAGTGCTTAGGGTAGGATCTTCCCTCCCTCAAATCTCAAATTTCCCATATAACAACTTGCAGAAAAACATACTGTTGTAAATGTAAATGAGCCCCAATATAGTGTATTTTTCAGCATGTTAACCCCATTGCTCATGTATATCTGCAGCTCTCAGTTACCTCCCAGCACTGGACCATTTGATCAAAAGGTGTATCACCAGGGTGGAGAACCCCTCATATACTCAGAATCTCCTTTTAGGCCATCAGTTTTGCTTCTCAGTGTTTTTAGTCCTAGGAAGAGTTGCTTCCTATGTGTTGTCACTTGGTTAGAAGGGCCTCTGAAATTCAGGTTCTGCTCTGTGACCTCTCTGTTCGCTAGGACACATTGTTGTTAGATCTGTCCTAATTCAGTCATATAGTGATACTCATTATTGATTTCAGCCAGAGTATTTCCCCTAAAGGAGTTCTCCCTTTGTTCATAGATGGGAAGAATTTTTTGTGTTTCTGTTTGTAATGTGAAGGCCTTAGAAAACACCATCAACCCTTTGTGACTTTAGTATTAGTTTCAGTTGAATTTATCCCACATTTATAGAGTACCTACTGTTTGCTGGGTGATGGTATTCCAAAAATGAATGAGAAAGCTCACCTCCAAGGCGATTATAGTCTGATAGTACAGATACACATGAGCAGAATATCTTAGTAAAAAATGACAGGTCATTATAAATCCTATTTGGCCCTCATATTTACAGCTAAATATTTCTCTGAGGCGATTATAGTCTGATAGTACAGATACACATGAGCAGAATATCTTAGTAAAAAATGACAGTTCATTATAAATCCTATTTGGCCCTCATATTTACAGCTAAATATTTCTCTGTCTGTTATCCTTCTCTAAAGCAGTTGTCCACTCGGTTTGTATCTTGTACAGACTTTGAGATTTCTAGGACTCCTCCTGTGATTCCCCACACTTTCATAAAAACCTGATGTTTGGTTGAAATTAGCCTATGTGGAAAATTTTAGCTTTAATCTTCTACTATCAGTAGTTTTTTTTCTCCTTAACCTCACTTCCTCAGTTTCTATTGGTTCAGTCATGTAATCACCTACTTAACAGTTGACAACAGCAATTCTTCTATCTTTAGAGCAACTGTACAGAGTTAACCAGTATGATTATTTTTGAAGAAGTTTAATGTTCTTAGAAGCTGTTTCAAGTCTCTTCCTTCTTTCCAGTAGTGAAACCTCAAACATCTTACTTTTCAATCTAGTTTTCCAGTGGAAAGAGTTGAGGAGGAAGATAAACAGTGTAGGACTTACTGAGTGCCTGACAAAATGGTACATATCACATCTAATTCTTTCAACTTCTCTGAGGTAGTAGGTAAGATACAAGTGAAAAATAAACTCTCAAAATATTAGTTTAAGTTGTTCATGGTCATACATTTACTAAGTAGAACTGGCATGTGAACTATCTTTCTGGTTAAAAGCACCTACGTCCTCACAGATCTTCCTCTGGTAGTTGGAAATCTATAGGTCATCCAACATAACTTTCTAGGGACATGCTAGAACTCTTTTGCTTGTAAGAGAATCAACACACTAGATTAGGCAAAAAAAGAGATTTAGTGGTTCATGCAACTGAAAATTCTAGTAGGCCCGGCATGAGAGCTGTATCCAGGGGTTCAGATATCGTCGTGACTTTGTAGCTGACTCCATGAGGCAGGCATGATGGCAACAGGAAGCCCAAGCCTAGTAATCCCAGTGAAAAAATATAGTCAATTCCATATCTCTGCCTGGAAAGGTTCTGTGGAAGACGGAAGAGCCTGAGTCGTGTGTCCTCCCCTCTGATAAGCCCTACCTGAAGCACACATGGAATGGGTTCCCCTCAGGGGAGAGGTGTTCTGTGATGAGAAGATGAGGGAATGGATGCCGAGCAGAAAAAAAGCAACTGATTTCCACTTTAGGGTGGGAGTTTAATGTTCTAAATCTGAAGTTGCCAACTGCAGCTTATGGGTGAATGTAGGTCAGGGAGGCATTTTGTTTCCTTTACACAGTGTTTTGAAAGAAATTAGAGTAAACATTTTCAGGAAATTTCATCTAAAAATCTAGATTTCTTGGTTTCTCTTAAAGAATCAAATGATGTGGAAACACCAGGCCAAATTCCCACATTGGTGTATTAGCTGGCTGGAGCTGAGTAGTGGCTCCTTCCTTTAGATGCTCACTATCAGCCTTCTTCATTCATTCTCAAAAATTGGCAAGAATCTCTGAGCATTTGAGTGTGTGACTCTTGTTCTGAGCAGTGCAGGTTTTCCTGGTCAAGTAAGTAGAGTGTTATTCCAGCTGTAATTGTAGGTTCTGCTTGAGTCTTGGTTGACTTAACTTTATGCTGATATTCACTATTTATGTGTAGTCATTGCCATGAAATTGTACTAAGAATAATAATTAGTTGTGTGGAATTATAAAATAAGATAGATTGTCGAAAAAGCCTAGATTTGTATGTATGTGCAGGTGGGGGAATGGTCTTTGGAATGTGCATTTTGACAAGATTCTTACAAGCATTGCAGGTTCATTGCAGCTGGTTGTGCATTTACATATGTCTTTGTGTGTTTGGGAATGTATTTTTGTCCTATTTAATGGACATTTAGATGAAAAATTTCTTGCATCCTATAAAAATGTATGTTGATATTTTCCCATAAGGAAGAAACTGCCTATATCTAGAAATTCCAAAAATTTTGCATTCTGTGATGATTTCTGGACACCCATATTTTGATATTGCAAAAGTGATGTTACATAGGCTGTGCACAATGCCCTTGTGCTTTATTTGTGTTCACTGGGCACATCTTTTGTAGTTCTTTATTTGGTAATAAATTATGTAAATTGAGTGGATAAGTGGAGGAGGAACGAGAAAATAGAACATTTTTGGAGAGAGTGAAGAAGACTGAGAAATGCAGTGTGACTAGTTGAAGAAAGGAAATACGAGTATTGCCTGCAAGCACTGCCCTTGGGAAAGATAATTCTGTTGGCAGGAAGAAGAGGTATAAGATCTCAAGGAGAAAGAATTAACTTATCTAACACAAAAATGTGGGATAGGGCTGGCTGGTTAACTCATTTGGGAGAGTGTGGGGCTGGTAACACCAAAGGTCATTGGTTCAGATATCCATACCGGCTAGCTGCCAAAAATCAAACAAAAAAAAATGTGGGATAGGAATTTGAAGAAAAGGTCAGTTCAGACCAAGTCGGGTCACTGCTCTAGTGAAGTCTCAGGTTGGTTAGCTTAATGGTCAGTTGAGGATTGGACAGGAAATTTCTTAAGTGCCTGAATCAACAAGCCTTCCAGTCTTTGCCAGTGTGCTCTGTGTGCATGCTGGGGCTTGCTTTCAACACTCCGCCTTAGTCTTCACTTCCTGCTAGTGCAGAGCCTTAAGGTCAGCCTGAGGTGAGAGCTTAGGGTCTTCTCAGGTCTTTCTTGGGCATGTGCACAAGCCTACATATGCATGGTCTTCTAGATTCAAAGTCCCTATGTATATCTCATTTCCCTTTTTCCTTTTAAACTTTTTGTTTAGCCTACTGTTTGCTCCAACTGTTATTTACTACCTCAGGCAGCTCAAAACCAAGCAGTTGTCTCTAATGGTTTTTTGACAAAGGCTTTTTACTGGACAAACTATGAGTTAGATCAGACAAAGACAGCCTTGCAAGTGGGTTCAAGCTCCAAAGGAGTGTAGCCCTTTAACTTGGAAGCTTACTTATTTGGAAAGTGGCAAATTACTAGCTCACTCTGGTGACTGTCAGGCCACTAGTTTTCACCACGATTGCAGGCTGTTGGTTTTCAAGGCTATTACAGAGCTGGAGAAGAAGGGATAGGAATTTTGCAAATTAAAATGTCAGAGAACTTGCTGTTCTTACCAAGGTGGGTAAATTTTCTTGCCAGTTCTCTTGAATCAATGCTCCCTGTATTATTGCAAGTATTTGGTAAATTTTCAGAGTTCTGAAAAAGTTGGTTCTGACACTTTTTGCCAGTTTTCTGGTTGCTTTTATGGGGGAGGGACTTTTTAGATGTCCTTACACCATCATTTTGCCAATGACCACCTGTGGAATGATATTGAACCTGGAATTTAGTTCCTGTTTTTCAACTTAGTATCTTTTGGTTTGGGGCTGACCAATTAATTAACCAAGAAATTTAAACTTTTATTTCTCTGTCTCAAGAATGGGCATATTAATATCTACCTCTCATAATTATTGCAGGGATTAAGTGCGATAATGCATTTAACAATTAATTGGATAAAAACTAACTTAAAAATCACTATCAAATGGAAGGGGGGCTGGCTAGTTAGCTCAGTTGGTTAGAGCACAGAGTTGTAACACCAAGGTCAAGGGTTTGGATACCTGTACTAGCCAGCAGCCAAAGAAAAAAGAAGGATACATGAAGAGTTTAAAAGGTAAAAATGATAAGAGGATTGTATCACTCAGTCTTTCTTTATTTATGGAAGCAGAATCACTTTGAGTATTTGGGGGAATAAGGGGCTTGCCAAAGAAATTAGATCTTACATAAGTGTGGGAATAACTGAGGAGATGAAGGTGTGGAAGAGGGAGTCAGAGGATCAGGGAAAGAATAATGTACCCATCTATTTGAAGCATTGGTACAAGTGGATAAGTCAGAATTTACAGAGATCTGAGAAGCCAAGTACTTGCAGCGATTGAAATGGGACCATGAAGGGGGAGTGTGTGGAAAGGTCTATGGAAACCTGTTTTCTGTGTAGCTAACAGTCCTGTGAATACACAGCAAAAGTCCAATGGAGATGTGGTGTTGCT
>NW_007731729.1:39067-40227 GCF_000696425.1 Galeopterus variegatus
TTTTTTTTTTTTTTAATGATCAAGTTCAGACTAAGTCAGCTGCTCATCTAATTTGGTCGTAAAGTTTCATGATTGGTCATTCACAACTTAAGATCCATGCTAGTCTTACTATTCCAATTATCACTCTGGCTGTACCTGTTGCAAATGACTATGCTCATCTTGCTTCCAAGGATTCAGTGCTATCAGTAAGTCCATACTGCCTTGGGTTCTAATTGTCCACATTGAAATCAGGAAGCTCATTTTATCAGAAGTACTTCCAGGCTTACACAGGACATCTATTATAGCACTTTTCAAGGATGCTGGTTCTCCCATATACAGTGTATTTCTGAAAGCCAAGGTGAAGGGACTGTCCCCTGGGCCCTCTTGGGGGACATGGTTAGGGGTGGGTGAGCAGGTTGCAAATGATAAATTTACAGCAGCCTTTTCATTCTGAGTTGTTGGATTCCTTCCTCCACATTACACCAAGGAATTTCTGGCATCTCAACTTTAGTTTTGGTCACATTTGAGTCCAGGTTTTAGTCAAGCAGTTGAGCAAATAATTTAGAACCATCCCCAGCTGCTTGAGTTAGCACTGTGAATCAAAGATTTCTGATGAGTGTCTACATTCAACCTGATTTAAATTATGATCCTTTTTCTCTCTGCTCTAGTGTTCTTAGGATCTCTTTTCCCACATGGTCCTAAGGTTTTCCCTCTATAAATTAAAAAAAATCTTGCAGTCCATTTTGTGTGTAGTTTGTTTATATGTCTGCAAGCAGTGGAGGTTGGAAGGATACAGTCATTTTAGTGTCTTTAAGTAAGGTAGCACTAGTCTCATCAGGTAGGGGAGGGCTGCCTCTGCTGGTATAAGAAACTCAGTAGAGTTTGNCTTGGGTCTTGCTGTTTCATAATAGTGCCCTCTTCTGCTCCTGGCCATGATGAAGTAACTGGTACTAGACTTACCCTCTTGCTTTAAACAACTGTTGCAGTTACTGTTGCTATGCAACAAACCTACTGAAAACTAAATGGCTTAAAACAACAGCAATCATTTATTTATCTTGTGGTTTCTGTGGAACAGGAATTCAGGAACAGCTTGGCAGTGGTTTGGGATCTTTCATGCACTTGTAATCAGATGGTGGCTGGAGCTGGGGCAGCAGAGGCCTGGGAAAGCTGGGGACTGGCTC
>NW_007731729.1:40917-45209 GCF_000696425.1 Galeopterus variegatus
TGTAATCAGATGGTGGCTGGAGCTGGGGCAGCAGAGGCCTGGGAAAGCTGGGGACTGGCTCAGCAACTCTCTTCATCTAATCCCAGGGCTTCTTCGTGTGATTTCTCCACGTGAATTAGCTTGCATTTCTTCACAGTATGGCAATCTCAGGGCAGTTGGACTACTTACAGGGCAGCTCAGGGATCCAAGCAGGTGTTCCAAGAGACTAAACAGAAGCTGTATGGCCTTTTATGACCCAGCTTTGAAAGTCACATAGTGTCACTTTTACTGTAGTCACAAGCTCACCCAGAGTGATCACTAAAGAATAATAAAATGATGTACAGATAAAAGCCAATAGAGGAAATAAGTTAGAAGACTAAAACATATTTCATCAACCGCATCAAATGCCCTAACTTTCAGATAGAACTAGCAAAACTGAATTCATCCTCCATTGTAATTCAGCAATTCTGTAGGAGCAGTGTCTACCTACATTTGGTTTTGGCTGTACCAGCTTGGTAGCTACAAGAGGAAATAAATTCTTTTAGGCAATCATAGGACTTCTCTGATTCTTTGTCCTTGATTTAAAACACTGAATGTCATTTTCTTTCTTTGAGCTGTTCAGTAAACTTGGAAGCAGCCAACCTACCTCACAGTTATTGTATTCCCTTATAAAGTCCTGTTACGCAATATGCAAAGCCTTGCATTAGGTAGATGCTTTAGTCTAAGTTACCACAGATGATAATATAAGTAATTCTTTTGTCACCGGACATCATGGACTACCAGTGTTCCAACCCCTCATGATCACTGCATCCTCACTGTCTTCAAACCCAACCAGATCAGATACCAATCACAAATTTCCATTTCCTCCAGGGCTATGTTGCCTGTAATAACTTTGTATTAGTTCATGTTCTGTCTCTTATAACAGAATATCTGAAACTGGGTAATTTATAAGAAAATGAAATTTCTTTCCTTCTTTTTGTTTTTAGAAAGATGGCTGGTAAGGGGATCTTAACCCTTGACTTGGTGTTGTCAGCACTATGCTCTTCCAAGTGAGCTAACTGGCCATCCCTATATAGGGATCCAAACCTGTGGCCTTGAACCACAATCTCCCAAGTGAGCCACGGGCTGGCCCTGAAATTTATTTCTTGCAGTTTCAGTGGCTGGGATGTCCAAAAAGACAGGGGGTACATCTGGTGAGGGCTTTCTTTTTGGTGGTGACTCTCTACAGGGTCTTGTGATGATGTAGCATATCATATGGCAGGAATAGTAAAAGCTCTCTCACTTGTTCTCCTTATAAAGCCACTAGTCCACACTCTTGATAACTCATTACTCCATGAATGGATTAATCTATTCACAAGGGCACAGTCCTCACAATCCAATGTCCCTCCCAAAGGCTCCACCTTTCAAATATCATAATTGGATTTCCTACCCTCCTAACACAGTTACAGTGGGTATCAAGTTTCCAACACATGAAGTTTTGAGGGACACATTTGACCCATAGCATACTTCTATACCCAGTTACTATGGTCCTTATTTAATTGCAGACCACAGAATCCACTGTGACTGGCTAAAGTAGAAAGGAATCTAGTAAGTGAATTAGCCTTCAAGAATTTCTGGGATGGTGTGGGTAACAAGTTTCAGTGCCAGGCTGTCAAGAGAATGTCAGCCACATTGTAAGATCATTTCAGCAAAAATTCTGCTGCATCTGCAGTCTGTTATATATAATTTTGGTTGACTATACCTCTTTGTAGGTGACCTTACAGAGTTATAGTTAGATACACTAATGGCTATTATTTTATTTGTGAATAGAAGAATTACATGGATTATAATCTAAAACTTCATGTTTGTTTTGGCTATTTGGGACTTAGAATTATTTTCCCTTAGAAACTGTTTTCAGGATAGGCCTAGAAGCCTACATAACACACACTGTATCAAAAATGCAGAAGAGCCAGCAATCAAAGATACTTCCAGAAGCACAGCCCTCTTTTAAAAGACTTCACAAAAATTAGACTGCTTGAGAATTGTGGATATGTCCAACATAAAAAAAGTCAAATATGTAGAACTTAAAATTTCCAGTTTAGGTATGCTAAGGACATCCATAGTGCTCGGGCCCTTTTACTTGCCCATAATCTTAACAACTGGGCCAAATGTCATGCTATGCCAATTGTTGAGCTAGGGCTGGGTCTGGAGTTCACAGACCCCTCAAGCCCGTTGTCCAGACTGGGTCACAAACCCTTCGCATGCCAGGCTGGGTCACCAGACCCCTCACACGCAGGTCTATGAGATAGGTAACTGGCAAAGAGGTCCTTGGAAGCCATAGGTTGGAAAGCATGGCTGCAAGTGCAGCAGCCACCCAAGGCAATAAACTGCAGCCAAGGTGGTGGCGCCGCACAGGTGCACTAACTCCACACACACGAACACACACACAGCTTGCTTACAAAGGATGTGCTGAACCACACCCAACCAGACCCAAGGCGAGGGCCCTGACCAAACTATTCTACTTTCCCAACAGTGTCTTATTTTAGTTACTAAAGAATGGCTTTCCTTGATATCTATATCTACTTTGGTAATGACTATCCTAGCGTCTTTGGTGACACCACTGCTATTTTTGTGAAGGGGTTGTGTGTGTAAGCATGTGAAGCAGAGCTGCTACCATGCTTCTTGCTCTTTGTTGAAATTTATCAAGTTGTGGGGAGTTGAGGAGTGGTGGTAACAAGTACAGAATAAACTTGAGGGGCCGGCCCGGTGGCGCACTGCTACAGTACGCCGCTTGGGAGTGCGGCGACGCTCCCGTCGAGGGTTCGGATCCCACGTACAGACCGACCGCTCACTGGCTGAGCGAGGTGCGGGCGCAACACCGAGGGTTGCGATCCCGTTGCCGGTCCCGGTCCGGTACGGGCGCGACACTGAGGGTTTCGATCCGTTGCTGGTCACGAAAAAAGACAAAAAAGGGAAAAAAAAAAAAGAATAAACTTGAGGGATGAGGTGGTTCTGAGTTGTAGACACACGAGAATAATACCCAAGCCTGTGCAGTGTAGTGAGGTTGAGTTTTAATTTCTAAAGTAAATGGACTGTCTGGAATCAGATAGTTCTAATGTTAGCAAGTATTATTCATGAAGTAAGATGTAATTTGGTTAAGAAGTAGGTTTTTAGTAATGCCTATTAAATTGTACCTTTCCTCTTCTTTTATAAATTTCCCAGAAATCCCAAGCTCCCCAACCATACCATTTGTAAAAAGTAAAAACACACTTTTCATTGCCATTGGGTAGATGTGAAATTAAAGGTGCTGCTCTAACAAATGGACACAATTTGACAACTGGAGTGGAGAAATGGGGAGCTAAACAGGTCCACTTGATATCATGAAATAAGCCTCTCTCCTGTGCCTTTCCTTGAGGATTCCAGGAGGCCAGTAAAGTATTATTCACTTCTTACTCATTGTTCCTTCCTTTTACTTGTACCATATTTATTTTCTGTTGTTCCTCTCTTATTCAGCCTGTATCCTAGAAGCATGAAATAAGCACGAATCTCAAATACTGAAAAGAAAATTTTGGATCATGTGGGATAAAAATGTATATGTGTGAAAAAATAGCCTTTAGTCACAAGCAATTTCATTATTTCTTTGTGGTTTCTAGGCAGAAGAAATCCTAAGGCAAGAACTGGAGAAAAAAGAAACGCCAAGTTTATACTGCTTGCTTGGAGATGTCCTTGGAGACCACTCTTGCTATGACAAGGCCTGGGAGTTGTCCCAGCACTGCAGTGCTCGTGCTCAGCGCTCCAAAGCCCTCCTTCACCTTCGAAACAAGGAGTTTCCAGAATGTGTGGAGTGCTTCGAACGCTCAGTGAAGATTAATCCCATGCAGGTTAGACAGTTCATAAAATCCCACCTATGCTTGGTGCTTGCATTTTTCTTTGGATTTGATTCTTACTGACTGAGTACCCATTTTCTGTCCTAATGACTCATGAGCTCATCTTTGAGAACTAAGAACTTGGTCTCTAGTATACTTCTTGCTTGTCACCGAAAGTGGACAGGTAGGTTTTTCTTATTCACTTTCTGTTGCTTTTTCTGTTTTCTTTCTTTCTTTTATCTGTTCTTAACTCAAGTATAGCTATTAAAATTAATATGCAGATATGTTAAGAAAGAAATGAATGAGTCAGAATGGCAGACAGTGTAGGACTGTGCAACTAATTGCTAAAATCAGTAATGAGAGAAAAACCTTTATATAAATGGAGTAACATATAGAATGGATTGTCACTTGTTTTAAGAAAAATATGCGTCTATTTACATATATGTGAATAAATTTAAATGTTTAAAA
>NW_007731729.1:46025-47255 GCF_000696425.1 Galeopterus variegatus
AGGGTTGCGATCCCGTTACCAGTCAGTAAAAAAGACAAAAAAAAAAGGAAAAAAAAAAAAATCACAACTTATACCAGGTACTTTAAAAAGTTCACGGAAGGATTAGTATTATCTTTCAGTTTTATTTTTTCACAGACTTTATGAAGTACCCTCGTGCTCCTCATTTTCCTTCCCTGCTTTATTTTTCTCCATAGCACTTAGCGCCTTCTAATATTAAATATAGCTTACTTTAGGAAAAAAATTCTGTTTCTCTCCCTCTAGAATGTAAGTCCCACGAAGGGGAATTTTCATCTGTATGGTTCATTTATTTTTTCCTAGTGCCTCAAACAGTGCTTTGAACATATTAAGTATTCAGTAAATATTTGTAGAATGGGTGAATAAATAATCTCTTTAACCATTTATTCAGTCAAATATATACTAACAGGCTGTGCACATAGTACTGAGCTAAAGAATGAAGAAAGCAGCGAGTCACCAGGTAGTCTGGTTTGTACCCTCAGGTNCTTGTTTTAAGAAAAATATGCGTCTATTTACATATATGTGAATAAATTTAAATGTTTAAAATCTTATTTTATTTTATTTTAGAGCAAACAATGCTTTATTAAAAGAGGAGATAAACTTATGCATAAGTGAGGTAGCTATGGAGAAGCTAGCTCCCTGAAGGGGACCGTTCAGGATCCTTCAAAGGAAAAGGTGGCCAGGGGTGCAGGCCAGGACGTCATTCTGTACCTCTGGAGATGGCTCATTCTCTTCTTCCTGGATGTGTCATGGGTTCTTGCTCTGGCCGTGTTTGAGAAAACTTGCTCTAACTTGATTATCATTCTTTTCTGTTTGTTTTGGTAGAAAATAGAACTCATTCAATATTATGTTATTAAAATTTTACTTTTAAAGAAAATTTTATCATATCCTTGCTTATCTTAGTAGCCTCTTCCTAACGTTTACCTAACTGCAGCAAATGAATTCCCTCCCAGGTACCTCACTGACGTGAATTGTTCTCTCAAGCACGCAGTCTGTTCTCAGCTTATCAACATTATCCTTTTCCTCCTGCCTCGCTTCTCCTTCTCAGTCTCCTTTTCTGGTTGGTAGGGGTGCCCTAGGTGTTTAAGCCTTTGAATATTGTCCCTGTCTATGCTCATTCCCTTCATTTCATCTAGTCACATAGCTTTACATAGCATGGGTACACTGACAACTCCCAAAATTTTATTTTCAGTCCTGTCTTCTCCCCTGAATTCT
>NW_007731729.1:48967-51060 GCF_000696425.1 Galeopterus variegatus
ACTGAGCTAAAGAATGAAGAAAGCAGCGAGTCACCAGGTAGTCTGGTTTGTACCCTCAGGTACAATCTAGTGAAACAAACAAGACAAAACTAGCTAATAATAATATGACACATCAAAGAAATGCCATGTAGATGATCTGTGAAGCACTAATTATATAGAGGTCAAAGAGAACATTTCTATCTTTGGTAGACAATGAAGACAGAATGTTGGATTTGGCTTTGAAAGACAAGCCTTATTTGAATAGGTAAAGGAAGGGCAGTGGCGAGGTCATTCCAGGCGGGTGCAGTGTATGAACAGAGCCCTGGAAACAGAGAAGAGAGAGAGAGAGTATGTGTGAGTGTGCGTGCGCGCGTGCGTGCGTGTGTGTGTGTGTGTGTGTGTGTGTGTGTGTGTGTGTGTGTTGGGGGAACTGAGGAGTGAGTGAATAGGCTGGTTTTTCAGAGTGGAAGGAAATAGGGCAGTTACAATGGGAATGCTAGACTGGAGCCAGGTTATGAAGGGTCTTAAATGTGAGGCTGAACTGTCTGGCTTTTTATTAGGCATATAGGGAGCCATTGAAGGGTTGATTTGTTTTGGGCTTTGTATTAAATGAAGGAATGTGGTATGCAGGGAGGTAATTCAGTGTTTTGGCAGCACTGGCTGTGAGAGAGTATAGATGTAGGCAGTGTTAAGAGACTGTACTAATAGTCTAGGTTTAGCCATGAGAGTTATCAGCGTGGGAGAGACAGTAGGAAGGAAGGGATGATGTGAGGGAAGTCGCAAGGGAGGACTTGACAGGGCTTGATGGTCTCATTATACAGTTTAGATTTAATTACTTAGACAAAGAAATGGCAATTGCTCAAAGCAGAGTCACACTACAAACAGATGTTATGTGAGAATGTTTTGCAGCTTCTCATATGGACACAATTCAGGCAGACTGTAAGCCATGCCAAATATGCAGGCATTTGATGCTGCAGTCGTACAGAACTGCTTACAAGATGCAAACTTGAACACCATAGATTTATTTTAACTTGTGATCCAAGTTTGAACTATCTCTGAAGAAGAGAGCGACTGTATGCTAAGTTCCACAATAAAGGGAAAATAGATAAACAGAATTTTAAAAATTCTATCCTCTTTCTTCAGAAATATCCAAAAACTTAAGTTTACTAACAAAGTTTAGGCAAGCTGACAGTGGTATTTGAATGGCTTTTGTGCATCTTAATAATGTTCTGAAGTCAAATTGGTATAAAAATGCGAGTGTCTGGTCTTATATCAGGGATGGGCCGTAGAACTAAATGCTTTGTCTATGGTGCATTTGGTAGAGAACTCGAAGATGTGTGCCATTTACAGTGGTGCTTTAGAGATTGCTAGCTATCAATACCACCTGTTCACTTATACCCACCTCTTTCATTTTCCCACGTGACTTCGGAAACTACTAAAATTCATCCTTAGACTTCTGGGGTTTATGGAGTGTTGGAAGCTGAAGAAAGTGACAGGGAAATCTAAACAAATTTCTCAGGCAGGATTTCACAGACACAGGCCCAGAATTAAAACATAAATCCTAATTCTTACTCTTAGGTAGTTATTATTCCCATTTCCCCCTATTTTTAATTTTATTTTTTAATTGAAGTGTATTGATTGTATTTATGGGGTACAGAGTTATCTTTCAGTACATGTATACAATGTGTAGTGATCAAATCAGGGTAGTTAGCAAATTCATCATCACAAAAATTTATCATTTCTTTGTGATGAGAAAGTTTAAGCTCCTCTCTTCTAGCCATTTGAGAACATACAATAAATTATTGTTAATTATAGATGCCTAGCATTACTGTACACCACCAGAACTTATTTTTCTGATCCAGCTGTAATTTTGTGTCCATTAACCAAGCTCTCACTATCCCCCCTCCCGAATCTCCTTCCCAGGCTTTAGTAACCACAGTTCTCCTCTCTACTTCTAAAAGTTCAACTTATTATTATTTTCTTTTTTTTTTAGCTTCCACTTGAGTGAAAACATGAGGTATTTATATTTCTTTTTCTTTTTTTGGAGGGGGAGCAGCTGGCCGGTATAGGGATCGAACCCTGGACCTTGGTGTTATCAGTACCATGCTCTAACC
>NW_007731729.1:51640-52523 GCF_000696425.1 Galeopterus variegatus
TAGCTTCCACTTGAGTGAAAACATGTGGTATTTATATTTCTTTTTCTTTTTTTGGAGGGGGGGCAGCTGGCCGGTATAGGGATCGAACCCTGGACCTTGGTGTTATCAGTACCATGCTCTAACCAACTGAGCTAACCGGTCAGCCCCCTATCTTTCTATGCCTAACTTATGTCACCTAGTATAATGTGTTCCAGGCTCATCTGTGTTGCTGTGAACAACAGGGTTTCATTCTTTTTCATGGCTGAGTAGTATGCCATTGTGAGTGTGTGTGTGTGTGTTTTCACACACCATATTTTCTTTATTCATTCTATCTGTTGATGGACACCTAGGTTGATTCCCTATCTTGGCTACTGTGAATAGTGCCGCAGTAAACATGGGAGGGCAGATACCTCTTCAGTATGCTAATTTCCTTTCCTTTGGATAAATATCCAGCAATGGGATTGTTGATCATATAGTGGTTCTATTTTTAGTTCTTTGAGGAACCGCCATATAGTTTTCCATAATGGCTGTACTCATTTACAGTCCCACCAACAGTGGGGCTCAGAGAATTCAGTGTATGAGTTCTCCATTCTCTGCATCCTTGCCAGCGTTTGTTATTTTTTGTCTTTTTGATAATAACCAGTCTGTCGGGTGACATGATAACTCATCGTGGTTTTGATTTGCATTTCCCTGATGATTAGTGATGCTGAGCAGTTTTTCATGTGCCTGTTGACCATTTGTATGCCTTCTTTTGAGAAATGTCTATTCAGGTCATTTGCTTGTGTTTTCCCCTTACTTTTATGCAAAAAGTAAAAGCAAATAAATTGCTTAGCTATCAAACCAGAATGTGTAACACTGAAAAAGGAAAATGTTACTTCCTATCAATTTTTCCACCCCTACTCAA
>NW_007731729.1:53417-54137 GCF_000696425.1 Galeopterus variegatus
CGGGAGCACTGCTGCGCTCCCAGCGCCGCACTCTCCCGAGTGCACCACGGGCTCGGCCCAAATTTTTCATTTTTAAATGTAGTTCTGCTATTAATTAGTTATTAATTATTAATTACTTCTGTTGCATTAAAATAAGGTGGAGTGGGGTTTCACAGACATCCATCTTGTACTTTCATCTTCTGCCATAGTCTCATCCAGTACCGTGTTTAGTGCATGTGCAATGGACGGAGCTATCTCTTTGTAGTATGCTTAAATCTGAAGGGTGACCAGTAATAACCTGTCTCTTTTTCCCCAGCCCTTTCCAAATGTAACTTACGAGACATTCTTCTTCCAAGGACAGCATGCAAGATGCTTGATGATAAAACCAGCTGTGCTTGGTCCAAGTGGCTAAGGGCAGCCTATTCCTTCAGGTCTTGGGTGGTAGTAGGAGAAATACTTGAGCCAGTGTTTCTATCAGCACCTTGGATTTTACCAGACACTTGCACAATGCTGTAGCCTGTGAGATGCATGAAGTTGCCTGGCTACCAGTTGGCAGATTTAGTGGGAAATGTGGGAAATCATAGGCTAGATATATGGGAAGTAGAGTCAGAGTAGTCCAGCCATAAATCAAGCACATGGAGAGTAGTCTGAATTCTCTTGCTAAAGTGGTTTGGTCATTTATTGTATGATCTAAATCTACCAGTGCTAGGGCCGGCCCCGGCGCGCACCCCAGAGAGTGCG
>NW_007731729.1:55708-56809 GCF_000696425.1 Galeopterus variegatus
AACGGGTCCTTGGAAGCTGTATGTTGGAAAGCATGGCCACTCGTGGCAGCGGCCACCCGGGGCAGACACTGGCCTACCTGCTTCACTACAATTCTCTGAAGAAGACAAGAACAACAACAAAACTAAAAAGACACATTGGCAAGCATGCGTACCAACTCTCTTTCTCTCTTTCTCTCTCTCTCTCTCTCTCTCTCTCTCTCACACACACACACACACACACAATTTGTGTACAAAGGATGTGCTGGGCCACACCCAACTGGACCCGAGGCAAGGGCCCTGAGCAAACTATTCTATTTTCCCAACAATATACTAGCTCTTTTAACAGCAGTACTCCATAAACAGTTGAATTTGACAGTTTTGTATTAGTGACATCAGATGCTTCAAATAGAAAATTCATTAATTTGGTTCTCATAATTTAAAAAAATTTTTTCACCCAATTAATGGATTCTAAGTAAAATTTTTGGAAATTCTGTCAAAGGTGAAACATCTGGTATTGTTCTGAATGCTATCATAAATTTGGTTAAAAAGTTACACATTGAAGATAAAATTATTTGTTTTAGAGATTATAATAAGGACACAAATTTTTATAGAGCATAACATGGTAAAAACAAAGCTCTTTATGGCTGGCTGGTTAGCTCAGTTGTTTAGAACATGGTGCTGATAACACCAAGCTCTGGGATTTGATTCCTATATCAGCCAGCTGCAAAAAAAAAAAAAAAAAATTGCTCTTTCTGAATTAAACCTGTAGAGCAGAAATGTACTTGGAATTGGTTGTAGTGGTAGACATCATATGGTTCACACAATTCTCCACCAATGGAAATAGAAACTAGTTGTCATTTACAAATATTTTTGTATACACTGTTTGAGTAATTGAATTAGAAAATTATTGTGATATATCTCATGTTGAATTAAAATAAAATCCCTTTGTTGTGGCAATATTTTCTGTTCGGTTGCCCATCATCTAATGGACTTTAGACATGTTGAGTTTTTGAAGAATTTTTTTTTTTCCTTTTTGTCTTTTTTTTTTTTTACTGACCGGTACGGGATCGCAACCCTCGGTGTTGCGCCCATACCGGGGACCGGCAACGGGATCGCAACCCT
>NW_007731729.1:57656-58424 GCF_000696425.1 Galeopterus variegatus
AGCTGGTTGCCAGGGGAATCAGCCATGTGATTAAAGGGCTGGAACTTTCAATCCCACCCCCCAATCTCTGGGTAGTGGGGAGGGGCTGAAGGTTGAGTCAGTCACCAATGGCCGATAATTTAATCAATCATGCCTATATAATGAAACTTCCATAAACGCCCAAAAATACTGGTTTGGGAGAGCTTCTAGATAGCTGAGCACTTGGAGGTTCCTGGAGGATGGTGTGCCTCTAGAAGGCATGGAAGTTCCATGCCCCATCCCACATGCGTCACCCTATGTATTTCTTCCCTCTGGTTCATCTGTGGTCTTTGTAATATCTTTACAATAAATGGGTAAATGTAAGTATAGTGTTTCCCTGAGTCTGTGAGCTGCTCTAGCAAATTAATTGAACAGGAGGGGGGTCATGGGGACTCTGATTTATAGCCGGTTGGTTACAAGCACAGACCACAACCCGAGACTTACAATTGGCATCTGAATTGGGGGGTAGTCTTGTGAGACTGAGCCCTCAATCTGTGGGATCTGATGATACATCCAGGTAGATAGTGTCAGAATTTAGTTATAGGATAACGAGCTGGTATCCTCTGGAGAATCTGGTGTCAGAAGTGTTGTACTGAGTGACCATGTAAGAGAGTAGAGTAGGAAAACACTTTGTTTTTTTCTCTTATATGTCTCTTTTTCTTCTTATAGGGACACTAGCCCTATCAGATTTGGGTCCCACCCTTATGACATTGTTTAACTTTCATTACCTTCTTAAAGGCCTTATTCTCT
>NW_007731729.1:58806-93728 GCF_000696425.1 Galeopterus variegatus
ATACATCCAGGTAGATAGTGTCAGAATTTAGTTATAGGATAACGAGCTGGTATCCTCTGGAGAATCTGGTGTCAGAAGTGTTGTACTGAGTGACCATGTAAGAGAGTAGAGTAGGAAAACACTTTGTTTTTTTCTCTTATATGTCTCTTTTTCTTCTTATAGGGACACTAGCCCTATCAGATTTGGGTCCCACCCTTATGACATTGTTTAACTTTCATTACCTTCTTAAAGGCCTTATTCTCTGAATTTATTCATACTGGGGGTTAGGGCTTCAACACATAAATTTTGGAGGGACACAATTCAGCCCATAATACGTACTTTAGGAAAAATCTTTTTTTGGTAACATATTATTATGAAAATTTCAAACACAGAAAATAAATAATAGCATAGAGAACAGGATAATGAGCCCCCTCCATGTACCCATTGCCCAACTTCAACAATTACTAATTCATGGCCAATCTTGTTTCATGTATATTTACCCACTCCATACCATATTATTTTGAAGCAAACATTTTATTTGAAAGTATTTCTATATGTGTCTCTAAAAAATAAGGATTTAAAAACAAAATAATACCATTGTATTTAAAACATCAATAATAATTTACAAGAAACTTTTGATTGAGTTTCAGAGTTTAATCGAATAAATTTATATTCTACAGTAGAATTGAATGCAATTGAGAATGCCTATACTTTAGCAGCATCTAACTTAGGTGAAACATTACAAAGAATCATAAATAGAGACAACTTATTTCATGAATTTTATCTTGTTAAAAATATTTGTTGAAGAAAAATACTTGAAATGGAGGCCAAAAGATAACACCTAAGAAAATATTTCTAAGTTTCAATATTAACAAAACTAGAATCAGGAATATATTCTGTTACCAGAAGTTGCTCTGAGTTTACCAGGAACCTCAGTATATTTATAAAAGGATATTTTTTCAATTAACATTATTATGGCCTACAGAAAAGAGTCAATTAAAACTTTAAACAATTTAAAATGTATTAACAATAAATTTGACAATTAACAATAAAGAACAACTTTGAAGTAGACAGCAGGCAATTTTCTGAAAAAATTAAACATACTAAGATCATGTTAAAAAAAAAACATTCATCAGAAAAATATCAGTGACCTGGTGTTAGAATCAGATATGACTAAAAAACTTATTAAAGTATATGAATATCTACTAAGAAAAATTAAAGAATTTTATATTAATTCTGTATTATGTTACAGAAATATGAAAATATCATAAGCATATAGTTTGATTAATGTTTGGATAATCAACATTTTAAGTTTTTTAATAAAGAATTTTATTTTTGAAAATGGCTTTTGAATAGAATAATCTTATAAGTCCCCTTGATATAGTAAAACCAGTTTGTTGGTCAAGTTTATTGATCTATAAATAAGTTTTTAAAAATCATATCATTTAAATTATTTTTTAATGTCATGGTTCACTTTCAGAAGTATTTGCAGTTTGAATAACACATTATGTGGTTGCCTAACTAAGCATTATCGAGTACCTGCTATGTACCGGACACGGATGTGGGAATGAGTTGGTCTGAACCAACCTATCAGTACAGCACAGAGAGTTTCTGCTAGGAAATGATATGGATAGAACTAGTTTGCAAAGGGCCTTGAATGCCCTCCTTCAGGGTTATCAAAGCCTGTGGAAGAAGGAGTCTGTTGTGGTTTTGAATAAAAGAGTGATATGACAAAAGTGGCATTATAGGAAGTTTAAATAAGGAATGAATGTCGTGGGTGAGTGACCATTGGCTTTAGCAGTCAGCATGGAAAAGATAGAACAGGTTAGAAAGGGAGATCTTCTGGGACTTACTCATTGAGCTGGCAGGATTGAGGGAGACCTTGGAAACAGAGAGGATGCCGATTTTCTCAATTGTCTGATTAAAAAGGAAAACGTCTCTATTAATAGCCATAGAGAATTCAGCAGGCAGGAAGGGAAATGTCTTTTGCAGGGAAAGCGATGTGGTTTGGATGTTGAATATGAGGAGATGGTGCTGTATTTAAGCAGAGATGAGTGATCGTCTGCTGGAGATAAAAAGCCTGAATGAATGAAGCCCAATAGTGAGGTCAGAACTGAGCATGCAGACGGAGTTTTTCTGTGGAAGTGAGTTGAAGCCATGAAAGGGAGTGAGTTCTTCGCAGACAACTGCATTGGAGGAGAACACCAGGCAGTGTGCTGAACTCTGGGCATCTTCAGCAGGTGGAGGGAGGTAGAAGAAACGGCATCAGTGAAATATGTATCAAACAGAATACACCAGTCTTGGTCAGAAGGATAGAAGGAAACCCAAGGAAGGGGTTCATGGAAGAACAAGTGTCAGTCAGTGATGCCACATGCAGTCCAGAGAGGGCTAAGGAGAGGTCATTGGATTTGGAGCTCACTAATGACCTTTAAAAACAGATTGAGAAGATTAAAGAGTAAGTGATAGGTGAAGAAACAGATGTAGTATCTATAGATGTTCATTGTAGAGGCACGTCAGAGACGAGAGTCCAGTGTGGAGCACTGTACTCATAGGGGCAGAGGGTCAAGTGAAACTTTTCAAGACAGTGGAGACCTTTTGTTGAAGGCAGAAATGAAATACTGCAGTGGGTAAAGGAGAGAATGAACCCAGTGGACAGACTAAATGTTATGAAGGGAAGACAAATAGGGAATATCATTCTGGGGGAGAGCGGAATAAGGAGAAAAGATGAAGGTATTAGCTCTGGAAACAAGGAATAATATTTCAGATGAGACTGGAAGGAAGATGAGAATTAACATTATAATAGCAATTTCTATTTATTCTGTTCTATTTATTCATCTGTATTCTAAGCTAGTATGTAAGTGTGAACTCTTTGTAAACCATTTTGAGGTATTGAGGCAGATATAAAATATTGTATTAAGACATGAACTCTTGCCTTCCGGTGGTTTATATGGGTTAAATGGAGAGAGGAGGCATGAATAGCATCATGTGTGATGGCCTTATACGAATGAGGATGTGAATGGTCAGAAAAGGCCTGATGGAGAAATGAGTATTGATGTGAACGAGGAGGAATGGCTGGGATTTGGATAGGAGGAAAAAATCAGGCAAACATCTTCCAGGAAAGGAGACTAGAAGATGTGAAAACCAGCCATGTGGAGTGCAGTTTCTTGATAGCTCTAGATTTTGACTATTCATATTTTATGATAATCATAATAGTAGTGGCAACTAATATTCTGTATTTACTAGGTGCCAGGTACGGTTCTGTAAGTATTTTGCATATATTTTTTAATCCTCAGCACAGTCACTGAGGTGCTTATCATTTGTTTTACCTTCATTTTCACAGGTCAAGAAATAGAGGGTTAAGTCATTTGTAGCAGATCCCACAGTTTATGAGAGGTGGAGCTGGGATTTCAGGTTCCAGAGCTCTTGTGCTTAACCTTTTCACTGTTTGGCCTCTAGGATATCATCTTATGTTAGCAAGTAAGTTATGGAAAGCCCTGAATACCAGACTGTCAGGTTTCTTTTCATTAAAGGTTTTCTTCCTTTAATGAAGAGCCATCAGAGCTTTCATCAGAAACCACGTGAAGTTATATGATTGATGTTTTGGGACCATCCAGCACATGTTAGCGAGTGAGTCTCTTTGAGACCAGGGAATTTTAGAGGAATGGAAGCAACCCTTCCCAGCCTGTTGATGAAATTTCTATGATAAGATGAAGCTTCTATGATACAATGTGCTGCAATTGTAATCATCCTGGGGCTTGTGCCATGCTCTTCCTTGATTTGTAGGGTTAACTTTCTTTCATTTTAGTTTTTGAAAGGAGAAAGTATTTTTACTTGAGATGGAGTTATAGAGTTTCTTTTGTGAACTCGTGTTATTTGTGGTGGGAAGACTGAAGGAGGTTGGAGCTTGCATTCCAATGGAGAGGACAGGATGAACACATGTGAATAATATGTATAGAAAAAAGAGATCCTTTCTTTTTTTGGTCTTCCATTCTCCTGTTGGTAAGCAATAAAAAATGAAACTCAGTGTCTAACTTGCATAACTGCCAAGAAATATGAGCACGGTTATAACGTCTGGGCTCTAGCTGTGACCTGAGGTACCATGAGGAGGGCAAAACCTTGGCTACCATGGGCCTGATTCTGAATTCTAGTGCTCTCAAGGAACATCACATGGGCAGATCTCTTCCTCCTCCTGAGCTTTTGTAACACGGAGATTATAATCCCTACTTCAACTTGCTGCTGGGAAAATTGCAACCAGTACATGTCCAGTGCCTAGCATATCTCCTGGTGCATAAGAAGTTCTTAGTAATAGATGTGATGTAGTGGTACTTTTCTTTCCTGCCTGTTGCACCATAGTAGTAATGGTGCTAGAAAATCATTGTTGCCCAATTACCTGTAGCCCCCAAATAGGGAGATCTATCTAACAGGAGAGTCTTACATGCAGATGACACGTTAACACCTATATTACTTCACTTTATGAAGTCTCTGGAAAGAGTGGGCAAACATAAGAACCTTAGTGATAACCAAATCTAGGACAAGAATGAGAAAAGGGCATTAAATAATTAATAGCCTATAGTAAAAGTATGAATAGGATTTTGTCGATCCTTTAGTTTAAAGGAAGACACAAAGACAGAGGAAGCTATTCTTTTAGAGAGATAAAGAAGCTGACAGGTTAAAACTTGTGTTTCTTTAGGGAGGAGGATTTAGAATTTAGTTCATGAGAAATTTGGTTATGGAAAAGTCGGTGCACTTTAAAAAAAAATAATAAGTATCAAGCATCACTTGAGGAAAAGCTACCGCCAAACAATATTAGTATCACTTTTGGATTTGTCTTGGGTCATTTCCTGTTTAATGAAACCACATTCAACAATTTATCTGCATTTGGGGTCATGGGAATGAGTCAGGGATACAGAAAGGAGAGAATGGAGAGTGCAGTGTGGCTTTAGGATTCAATTATAATGTGTTAACCTTTATTATATTGAGAAAAATTCAAAACACTTGATTGTATAAGGAAAATTAGCAGAAAGTGTGAAGCTACTGATTATTCATGCTGTAAAAACCTTGAAGAGGAAGGAAGTTTGAGTAGTAGGCTTATAATTTAAGAAAGAAAATTGTGATATATATGCATAAGCAAGTGGAAACTATCACACATGTGCTTTAAATAACTTTGTAAAAATTAACTTTCTAGGGCCGGCCCCGTGGCACACTCGGGAGAGTGCGGCGCTGGGAGCGCGGCGACGCTCCTGCCACAGGTTCGGATCCTATATAGGGATGGCCGGTGCGCTCACTGGCTGAGCACGGTGCGGGCGACACCACCCCAAGGGTTGTGATCCCCTTACCAGTCACGAAAAAGACAAAAAAAATTAACTTCCTAATTATAAAAGTAATTTATGCCCATTCTCTAGGGGTGCTTAGTCTTTGTCAGCCCTCAGAATAGCAAGCTGTTTAATTTGATTTTTTTTTTTTAAAGACGACCAGTAAGGGGATCTTAACCCTTGACTTGGTGTTGTCAGCACCACGCTCTCACAAGTGAGCTAACCGGCCATCCCTATACCATGTGTAGCTTTAGGCAAATTATTTTCTTTTTAGGCCTAAAATTCATCTTGGCTTCTTTGGAATTGCTTTCTAAGGCCTCTCTAATTAAAATGATTCCCTTCTAGCTTTTCAAACCTGCTTATTCTAGTCTATTCGTATAGTCAATGCACTTAGTTTGCCACTAGATGGCACTAGTGTACCTTTGAACCCCATCACCTCTAGGTTTTCAAAATCTGGGGAGCCTGAAGAGCCTTGGAATTTTAGCCTAGTCCACCCCTCTTCTTTAACACTTGGGGAACTGTGAGTCAGAGGTTAAGTGACATGCCCAAGGTCATACAGTTATTCAGAACCTCTTAAATACCAGGCATCAGTCTTTCCCCTGTACTGTGCTCTAGGACGCTTTGTGAGGGAAATGCAGAAAGAGACCATTTTCTCAACCATTCTTGTTCTTTGTTAGTTATTTTAAAAATAATTTAAAACTATTCTTTAAGTATATATACCATCACATTCAAAATAAACAGTCGGCTTGCTTTTGTGTTTCTGTATTGGCTCCCTGAGAGAGAAATCCTGGACTATCAGCTTTTAAAGGTTATTGCCTACCTACATCAACACACCTAGCTTGCCTTCATGACACCTAAATCTATACCTACTCCTACACCAACACCTATACCTATACCTGGCTTGCCTTCATAATTTGCCCTGGAAATAAACTCTATAGAAATCTCAACCGGAGCTTCTCTATCGATGCTCCGTTGTTGCCTAGCCCCTTCAGTAAGAGCTTTTCCTTTGAGCTCTTCCCTCCCACTGAACACGGTCATCCATTCTTCCGCTTCATCTTGTCCACCTGCCTGGCCCAATCCAGAGAGCCTTTGGAAGGAAAAGAGATATGCTTCTGGTTCTTCAAAAATTGATCTCCTGGGTCTTCGCAGCACATGTTAACTGCACTATTTTTTCCCCTTTTCTCTTTACCGGTGACAAGGATGTTATTGCCATAAATCATGCCTTGTGTGGGCTGAATGGTGTAGTGAGAGGTATTGTGCCCAAATGGAGAAGACATGGGCTTTGGAGTCACACTGACTGAGTGGCATCTGTCCTCTGTCCCTGACTTATTCTGTGGCCCTTCCTCATCTTTCTAATGAGGGTCATATCAACTACCTTGCAGGGTTTCATGAGGAATACAAGAGGTAATATATTAAGGCTCATGCTACCAGTGCTTGGCACACATGGTAGATGCTCATTAAGCACTGACTGTTTTGGTTGCTACTGTAAAGAAAGGAGCAGGAGTGACTGTAGTGTGTGAAAGGTGGGAGCTGAAGGCAGGGTCTCAGCCAGAGGAGCTAGGTTTTTTCTTCTTTTCTTTTCTTTTTTTTTTTTTTTTTTTTTTTTTTTTTTTTTTTGTTTATTAAAGATGACTGGTAAGGGGATCTTAACCCTTGACTTGGTGTTGTCAGCACCAGGCTCTCCCAAGTGAGCAATTGGCCATCTCTGTATAGGGATCTGAACCCGTGGCCTTGGCGTTATCAGCACCACACTCTCCCAAGTGAGCAATTGGCCATCTCTGTATAGGGATCTGAACCCGTGGCCTTGGCGTTATCAGCACCACACTCTCCCAAGTGAGCCACGGGCCGGCCCTAGGAGCTAGTATTTTATCAGAGAAAGAAGGGAAGGATGCAGTATATTCCAGGGTCTATGCCAGTGTTTCAGAGAAATAGTGTAGAACTGTGCTGTCCAATATGGTAGACACTAGCCACACATGGCAATTGAACCTTGACATGTGGCCAAACAAAATAGAGACATGCTGTAAGTGTTGGATACACATAAGATTTCAAAGACTTAATATAAAAAATTAATATAAAATATTTCAATAATTTTGTTTATTAATAACATGTTAAAGGAATCACATTTTGAAAATATAGAGTTAAAATGTTATTAAAATAAATTTCACCCATTTATATTTAATTTTTTAAATGTAGCTACTAGAAAATGTAATGAGGCTAGCATGATATGTCTACCTCATAGCACTGGACTAGAAGATAAAGATCGTGGTACTCAATACCACTCTATATTGAGGAATTATTTGAGAGTTTTTTTGAAGCTTCTTTTGATTTTGTTTTTCCTTTATTATGTTCTGTTCTTGAGAGTATGATCTTACTGAGCTAAGATGCCAGTCACTATTGGTAATAATAGTTTACAATTTAAAAAGAAAAAAGTAAAAGAAGCACCAGATATTCTCCTCAGGCCCCCAAATTCTGAGGATCTTAATTGAGAAGCAAGCGACAAGCAATTTACAAGATCCTAATGCTAAAAAACAAAACAAAACAAAAACATTGCATGATTTCAAAGAACAGGGTGTGTGCAAAGGTTCCCATCATAATTATATGTTATCAATGGATGGAATCTAGCAGTTAATGATCCTAGGATTTTCCTTCAATTGCAGATGATTAAAACAACTGCAGATATAATCAAGACTGAAAAGAAAAGAGAACCATAATACTTTTTTTGTCTTGTCTACTGGAGAATGTATTGAGTTATTTGTCTGATCTTTCATTAAATACGTCTTGGTTTGAAGACACTGATTATAAAACTTTAACTGGTTTTAAAAACTTAAAGGTCAGTAGTAACCTCATCACCAGCCTGTTTTAGAGCTATAAGGTAATTGTTAATTTTGGACATTTGCAACCTTTGTAAATCTCAGGTGCATAGAAAAATTAAGTTCTGAGGCTGGCCAGTTAGTTCAGTTGGTTAGAGCGCAGTGCTGATAACACTTCAACCTGATAACAGGTTCAATCCCTTACCACCCAGATGCCAAAAAATAAATTTAAAAGTTTTTTTATTTAGATTTTGAATTTACACTTGCTGGCTTTTATAACAACACATGGAAATAGTATTTGTTCTTTGCTGATGCAGAACACAAGCAGGGCACATGCATTTTGTGAACATTCAGGGCAGTTCTCACTGTTCTTGATTTAGTCCCAGAATGAAATTCTCATTCAAGTAAACTTGCTACCATAATTCATTGTATCTAAGATGCCATCAGTTGTTAGAGGCTCCTTTATTTTAAGTACCACTTTGTATTGAAAAAAAAAATGTTGCCTATAAAACTCTGATGAACTATTGGTTTTTAAGATGCATCTCTATTTTAGAGATGTTAAATGGTGGGGGGGAAGTATACCTTAGAATTGATGAAATATTATACACAGATTTTGAAACTTTCATCTTGGTTGGAAGTTAGAGAGCTTGTTTTATATATTTTATAAGGTAGCATCAGACTTTAGGCCTCTTGGAATATATCATGTTTAGTGAGTGTGGTTTGGTGCATTGAAGTCCTTTTCATTGATCCTATAAATAACCAGATGAAAGCAAAGTAGTGAGCTCATTTTTAAGTTGCTGGAAGTCCCATGATTCAGAAAAGTGAACTTCTAACTTTTAGTTTCAACCTAGCACCTCTGCTTCTCCTTTCTCTTGCCAGGCACACCCCCATCCCCTTTTCAGGCATTACCTATTCCTCTAACAAAATCTGTTCTCCATAAAGCCTCCTGAGATCAGTTATTTATAGCCTCTTGTGAATTCATGGCAAAGTGTTAAATTGCCCAAGGATGTTTGCTTTCTAAGCCTTATCTCTAATTTTGGCCTAAAAATCTTTATCTGCTTCAAGAACTTTCTGGCCTTTGCTGGCCATCTGGAACAAGTTTTGTGGGATTGGCTGAGGGAGGAGGGATGTACAGGCAGCCTCCTGCTCTGCCTCCATGGAAGGCTGTGGATACATAACAGAGCACCTCATTTCCTTTCCCACTCTGAAGTGTTCAACCAACTCTATGGGCTGGCTCACCGCCTTTGTACTGGAAGCCAGTAAGAAAATAGACTTTAATCTACTGCTGGCTTTACTATGTTTGAAAGGAAAACAGACTTAACTCATGGTAGCTGTATTTCTGACTAATTTCATTGAATTTTTATCAGTTTTATCCCCCTTTTGATAGAGGCTATTGAATTTTAAGGAAACCCTGTGATATAAAGAATTCTTTTGTAATTTGAACAGTTGCTTCCTGTTGTACCTGTTATCTACATCTCTATGTTTACACATCTTATTGACTTAACTCAGGCTTTACATTTTGAATGACTGTTTGGTAATCCAGATTCTGAGCCTCCTTTTTCTAAACTATTCTCAGGCATGCCTAAGCAGGTGTATGCTATGGCAGTTTGGCTCTTGGTTAAACTGCAGAAGTACTTACGGTCTAATTTGAAAAGGAAAGTGGAAATTTGTCCTTTAAAATTGGTAGTACATTCATCAGTTGTGAATCTGCTGATACTTTGTGTACATTCTACATAGTAGATGCTCAGTGAAAATGTTCAGTTAATCCCAGGTTTATATCAGGCTCTAATATAAAATTTATAAACAGACCTCTCCATTGCATTTATAAAATTTGGCTAACACAAAGTGTGGTCTTTCTCAGCAAAACATATGCAGTGATATTGCACATGCTTTCAGTGCTATATTAGCTTTGAAAAATATATGGAAAAATTAATTTCCATTGATAAATTTCCTACATTTAAACTAAAGGTAAGGCAAACATTTATTATATAGCTCTGCATTCTGTGTAGTGTGTTTGTTGACAGTATCTGAAATAATTTTCAGATTACATCATGTAAATGTACCTATGTGTTTGAATAACTTTCACTTTTGATCTTTGCAGCTCGGGGTGTGGTTTTCTCTAGGCTGTGCCTATTTGGCCTTGGAAGACTATGGAGGTTCAGCAAAGGCGTTTCAGCGTTGTGTGACTTTAGAACCTGATGTAAGTTTGTTCTTCTTTCCTTATCACAGCTCTTTAATATTGTCTAAGTTATCTTAATTGTACTGTATAGTTCAGAACAGCAATTTTTTTGTGTGTTGGAGGATAAATCTGGAAATAAGTTTCTTTTCATAATAGCTAAGTTATTTGTGGTTTCATTTAGGAAATAATTTTAATAAAACAAATTTTTTAGTTTATACGTTACTGATGTGTACAGCAAAATGTCATGTGTATTTTGTCATTCACTAACATGTGCTGCCTATGTTAATTGCATTACTCGAAAATTCTTTTAGTATTGAGTCTCTTCATATTAAACAGCTTAATTGACATAATAATTCACATACCATATAATTCACCTGTTTAAAGTGTACAATTCAGTGATTTTTTTAGTATATTCAGAGATGTGCAACCATTATTACAATCAACTTTAGAACAAAAGAAATCCCTGTCCTCATTAGCAGTCGCTCTCCATTTCTCTTCAAACCCCTTCCCCACTTCTTCTCCACACCCTACCCCCAGCCCTAGGCAACCAGTAATATGCATTCTGTCTCTATAGATTTGCCTGTTCTGGACATTTCATATAAATGGAATCAGACAATATGTGAGCTTTTGTGACTGGCTTCTTTCACTTAGACTAATGTTTTCAAGGTTCATCCGTATTGTAGTGTGTATCAGTACTTCATTCCTTTTTATAAGCAAATAGTATTCCATCGTATGGGCATATCACTTGTTATTTATCCATTCATCAGTTGATGGATATTTGGATTGTTCCCACTCTTTGGCTGTTATGAATACTACTACTATCAACATCCGTTTATAAGTTTTTGGTGGACATGTTTTCCTTCCTCTCAGGTATATAAGTAGTAGTAGAGTTGCTGGGTCATATGGTAGCTCTATATTCAAAATTCTGAGGAACTACCAAACTGTTTTCCATAGCAGTATTTTATATTCCACCAGCAATGTGTGAGGGTTCCAATTTCTCAACGTCCTTAACAGCACTAGTTATTATGTCTTTTTGATTATAGCCATTCTGGTATATGATACCTCATCATGGTTTATATTTATATTTCCTTAAATGGCTAATGGTGTTAGTATCCTTCCACACGATTACTGACCATTTGTGTACCATCTTTGGGGAAATGCCTGTTCACATTCTTTGCCCATTTTAATTGGATTATCTGTCTTTTTATTGTTGAGTTGTAAGGTTTTTTTTAATATATCCTAGCTACAAGTTCCTTATCAGATATATGATTTGCTAATATTTTCTCCCATCCTTTAAGTTCTTTTTCATTTTATTGATAGTGTACTTGAAGCACAAAAATTTTTAATTTTGATGAGGACCAGCTTGTCTATTTTTTCTTTTGTTGCTCATACTTGTGATATGATATCTAAGAATCCATTGCCAAATCCAAGGTCATGAAGATTTATCCCTGTATTTTCTTCTAAGAGTTTTATAGTTTTTGCTCTTAATTTAAGTCTAAGGACCATTTTAAGTTGATTTTTTTGTGTATGGTGTAAGGAAGGGGTCCAACTTCATTCTCTTTCATGTGGACCTCCAGTTGTTCCAGAACCATTTGTTGAAAAGACTTATCTTTCCCCATTGAATAGTCTTGTTGCTGTGGTCAAAAATCAATTGAATGTCAGGGTTTATTTATGGACCATCAATGACAGATGGTCCCACCTGATGATGGTTTGACTTATGATTTTTTGACTTTACAATGGTGTGAAAGCACTGCACATTCAGTAGAAACTGTACTATAATTTTGAATTTTTATATTTTCCTGGGCTAGTGATACGTAGGCAATACTCTTATATGAGATATGCAGCACTTTATTATAAAATAGGCTTTGTGTTAGATGATTTTGCCCAACTGTAGGCTAATGTAGTCTTCTCAGGACATTTAAAGTGGGTTAGGTTAAGCTATGATGGTTAGTAGGTTGGATGTATTTAACACATTTTCTACTTACAATAATTTCAATTTAACAATGGGTTTATTGGATGTGACCATATCGTAACTTGAGGGCACATCTACACATTTCATCAACTATGTGTCTATGCATATGCCAATACACTCTCTTTTCTCTACTGAAGCTTCATAGTAAGTTTTGAAAATGGTAACTGTGAGTACTCCAACTTTGGTTTTTTTCAAGATTGTTTTTGCTATTAATGGTTCTTTGAATTTTCACATGGGATTTTAGCTTTGTCAATTTCTGCCGAAGAGGCAGCTGGGATGTTGATAGGGATTACACTGAATCTGCAGATCATTATGAAGAGTATTACCATCTTAATATTAAGTCTTTCAATCCATGAACTTGGACTGTCTCCATTTATTTAGATTTCTTTCAATATTTTATAATTTTGTGAGTATAAGTTTTATACTTCTTTTGTTATTTCCAAGTATTTTATTCTTTGTTTTTTAATTTGTTTTTAATGGAAACATAATTGATTATACTACTTATGGGGTACAGGGATGACTACCAATATTTGTGTACAGTTCTTGATGATCGAATCAATATTATTAGCATGTTCATCATTACAAATCATAATTATTCTTTATATCCCTTACCCAATTTCTTCCTAACCCCCCATCTCCCTCCCTCTTTCCCACCTCTAGTATCTATAGGTCTGTTCTCTCCTTCTGAAAGTTCAAGGTATTATTGTGGTCAGTCTTCCTTCCTCCCTCCCTCCCTCCCTCCCTCCCTCCCTTTCCTCCCACTTATGAGTGAGGACATGAGGTTTTTTCTTTCTGTGCCTGGCTTATTTCATTTAACATAATTCTCTGTGTATACCACATTTTCTTTATCCAGTCATCTGTGGATGGACATTGACATTGGTTCCAACTCTTGACTATTGTAAATAGACCTGTGATAAATATGGGAGTGCAGGTATCCCTTTGACATGATGATTTCCACCCAGAAGTGGGATTGTGGGATTGCTGGATCATAGGTAGTTCTATCTGTAGTTGTTTGAGAAACCTCCACACTATTTCGATAATGGCTGTCCAAATTTACAGTCCCACCAACAGTGTAGGAAGGTTCTTCATTCTCTGTATCCTCGCCAGTATTTGTTATTCTCTGTCTTTTTAATAATAGCCAGTCTAACTGGGGTGAGATGATATCTCAGTGTGGTTTTGATTTGTATTTCCTTTATGACTAGTGATGTTGAGCATTATTTCATGTACCTATTGGCCATTTGTATGTCTTCCTTTGAAAAACATCTATTCAGCTCTTTTACAATTTTTTAATTGGGTTATTTGGCTTTTTACTGTGAAGTTGTTTGAGTTCCTTGTATATTCTGGATATTAATCCTTTCTCAGATGCGTAGTTTACAAATCTTTTCTCCCATTCTGTAGGTTGTCTTTTCACTCTGTTGATTGTTTCCTTTGCTGTGTGAAAGCTTTTTAGTTTGATATAATCCCATTTGTTTATTTTTTTCTTTTGTTGCTTGTGCTTTTGGGGTCTTATTCATAAAGTCTTTGTCTAGTCCTACATCCCGAAGTGTTTCCCCCATGTTTTCTTCTAGGAGTTTTATAGTTTCAGGTCTTATAAGTCTTTAATCCGTTTTGAATTGATTTTGGTATATGGTGAGAGGTACAGGTCTAGTTTCATTCTTCAACACATGGACATCCAGTTTTCCCAACTCCATTTACTGAAGAGGCTGTCCTTTCCCCCATTTATGCTCTTGGTGCCTTTGTTGAAGATCAGTTGGCTGTAAGTATGTGGTTTGATTTCTGGGTTCTCTATTCTGTTCCATTGGTCCATGTGCCTGTTTTTATGCCAGTACCATGCTGTTTTGATTACTATAGCTTTATAGTTTGAAGTCAAGTAGTGTAATGCCTCCAGTTTTATTTTATTTTATTTTTTGTCCAGGATTGCTTTGGCTATTCATGGTCTTTTGTTGTTCTATATTAATTTTAGGATTGCATTTTCTATTTCTGTGAAGAATGTCATTGGTATTTTGATGGGGGTTGTATTGAATCTGTAGATCACTTTGGGTAGTGTGGACATTTTCACAATGTCAATTCTTTCAATTTATGAACATGGAGTGTCTTTCCATCTTTTGGTGTCCTCTTTAATTTCTTTCAGCAGTTTTGTGTTTCTCATTCTAGATATCTTTTACCTCTTTAGTTAAGATATTTTATTCTTTTAGTAGCTATTGTAAATGTGCTTGCTTTCTTGATTTCTTTTTCTACTTGTTCGTTGTCAGTGTATAAGAATGGTACTGATTTTTGTGTATTGATTTTATATCTTGCAACTTTACTGAATTTGTTTATTAGTTCTAAGAATTTTTTGGTAGAGGTTATAGGGTTTTCTATATATAGGATCACGTCATCTGCGGACAGTGACAATTTGACTTTGTCTTTTCCAATTTGGATGCCCTTTATTTCTTTCTCTTCCCTGATTGCTCTGCAAATACTTCCAATACTGTGTTGAATAGGAGTGGTATAAGTGGGTGTCCTTGTCTTGTTCCTGTTCTTAAAGGAAAAGCTTTCAGTTTTTCCCCATTTAGGTTGATGTTGGTGGTTGGTTTGCTGTATATGATTTTTACTGTGTTGAGATACTTTACTTCTATTCCTAATTTGTTGAGGGTCTTCATTATGAAGGGATGCTAATGTTGTTGCTTTTTCTGCATCTATAGAGATAATCATATGATTTTTGTCCTTGCTTTTGTTGATGTGGAGTATCACATTTATTGATTTGCATATGTTGAACCATCCTTGCATCCCTGGGATGAATCCCACTTGATCATGATGTATAATCTTTTTGATGTGCCGTTGTATTCTGTTTGCTAATATCTTGTTAAGGATTTTTATATCTATGTTCATCAAGGATACTGGCCTGTAGCTTTCTTTTGTTGTTGTTGTTGTGTCTTTGTCTGATTTGGTATCAGGGTGAAGCTGGCCTCATAGAATGAGTTTGGGAGAATGGCCTCCATTTCAGTTCTTTTGAGTAGTTTGAAAAGGATTGTTAATAGTTAATTAAAATTAACAATTAACTATTAACAATAACAATAGTTAATTCTTCTTTAAGGGTTTGGTAGAGTTCAGCAGTGAAGCCATCTGGTCCTGGACTTTTCTTTGCTGGGAGACTGCTAATTACTGTGTCAGTATCATTACTTATTATTTGTCTGTTTGGGTTTTGTATTTCTTCTTGGTCTAGTCTTGGTAGTCTGTATGTGTGTGGAAATTCATCCATTTCCTCCAGATTTTCAAATTTGTTGACATATAGCTGTTCATAATAGTCTCTAATGATTCTTTGTATTTCTGTGGAATTGGTTGTAATGTCTCTTTTTTCATATCTGGTTGTTGTTTGTGTCTTTTCTCTTATTGTTTTTAGTTAGTCTGGCCAATGGCTTGTCTATTTTGTTTTTCCTCTCAAAAAACTGCTTTTTGGGGGCCGGCCCGGTGGCGCACTGCTACAGTGCGCCGCTTGGGAGCGCGGTGGCGTTCCCGCCGAGGGTTCGGATCCCACATACAGACCAGCCGCTTACTGGCTGAGCGAGGTGCGGGCGCAACACCGAGGGTTGCGATCCCGTTGATTTTAGGCTGACAGTTATTTTCACTGAGCGCTTCAAAAGTAGTATTCTATTGTCTTCTTTAATCTCGGTGATCTGCTGTTCTCTAATTGTCATTCCTTTGTATGCTTTAGGAATATCTTTATGTTCTGCAATATCACACAATATGATCATAAAATTAGATTTTTTTTTCAGTTCTGGAAAATGTTTGGCTATTATCTTTTTGATATTTAACATCCTGCCATTTTCTGCACTCGTTTACTCTAGAATGTCTATCAAATGTCTTTCAAGAAAGAAAGGAAATACTTCTTCAGATTCACTCAGTTATAAAATAATATCCTTGTTACTAGTAAATAGATTAGGGAAAGAGTATGTCTTGTATGTATGCTATACATACCACAGGATGTGTCCTTGAATTTTGTAGGGAAATTTGAGGTGGTTTGGGTTGTTTGGACCTCTATTTATTTATTCATTTTTTCCCTTTTTGTCTTTTTTCGTGACCGGTAACGGGATCGCAACCCTCGGTGTCGCGCCCGCACCACGCTCAACCAGTGAGCGGACCGGTCTCTATATGGGATCCGAACCCTCGGTGGGAGCGCCGCCGCACTCCCAAGCGCCGCTCTCTACCGAGTGCGCCACCAGGCCGGCCCTGGACCTCTATTTATTAACCTGAACGATGAAGGACTGACAGACCACATTAGCACTTTATACATTTAGCTGTGGTTTATCCTAATAAAAAGAATTCATTATTGCTGTTTTTAAAATTTGACTTTCGATAGAGTAAAAGCTTTTAGAACATTACAAGAAGCTCTCAAGTGTAACTATGAACACTGGCAAATCTGGGAAAACTACATTCTCACCAGCACTGATGTTGGGGAATTTTCAGAAGCCATTAAAGCTTATCACCGGCTCTTGGACTTACGAGACAAATACAAAGATGTTCAGGTAGGATATTTGTGTTTTGTTCTTTCAGTTTGTGTTTGATATTAATCCTTGATTATACAATATAAGTTGTTTCCTTGCATGTGCACAGGAATATTTTGTTAAATACATATAATATATGAAAAGAATGTTTTTTTCTCTAATGAAATGTCCTTAGTTACATATTAATTCTGGCATTCTCGTATAACTTCGTATAATGTATGCTATACGAAGTTATTACGATTCCTAGGTATTTACTTAATGGACTCCTGGTTTTTGTAATCTAGTTTTCATCTCCAATGCAGACCAAATTGTCTAAATATTTGAAATGGAATCCCAGTGCCAACCACTTCTTTTTCCTTTTTTTTTTTAAGTGCAGTATAATTTGAAAACTGCACACAAATTTCAAATGTACAATTTGATCAGTTTTGACAAATGCATACCGTTCTTTAACTTACACCCTTTTCAAGATGTAGAACATACGAGCCATCCTAGAAAGCTCCTTTGTGTCCTACACTCCATCAATAACTATAAACTCTTGCCCTGTGTTCCTTAACAACCACTGTTCTTAATTTTTCTCTCTATGCATTAGCTTTGCCTATTCGATATCTTCACATAAATGGAGTCATGAGTTTATAATGACTATGAACTCATTTTTTCTGGCTTCTTTTCACCTGATATATATTTCAGATTTTCATCCATGTTGATAATTGTAACAGGAATTTATTTCTTTTTATTGCTGTATAGTACTGCATCGTATGAATGTACCCAATTTGTCTATACCTTGTCCTGTTGATAGATAGTAGGGTTATTTCTACTTTTTGGCTATTGTGAATAAATCTACTGTGAACAAATCTTTGTGTGGACAGAGGTTTTATTTCTCTTGGATAAAAACCTAGAAGTGAAATTGCTTGATCATGTTTTTGATGCTATTGTAAATGTTTTTGTCCTTTTAATTTTATTTCCCAGTTGTTCATTGGTAAAATAAAGAAATTACAATTGATTTTTGTATATTGGTTTTGTATCCTTTGGATACTTTTTTTTCCCCCTTGTATGTATTATGTCTTTTTAGTTTATCAGCTTTTAAAGTTTCCCTTTTTTTTAATTTTTAATTTTTAATGATTTAATTATTTTGTGTCTTGGTGTGGTTTTCTTTGTACATATCCTTCTTGGGGCTTTATTAACTTTTTGGATCTATTGGATTACACTGCTTTATTCTCTTTCTCCTTACTTTCTGGTACCCTAATTTTAAGTATATTATACTACTTATATTGTCCAGTAGATCCCTGAAGTTCTATTCATTTTTCTTATTTTTTCTGTACTTCAGTTTGTCTAGTTTGTATTGCTGTATCTTCAAGTTCAGAGATTTTATTTTCTGCCATGTCCAATCTGCTGTTAAACTTATAAATTAAACTTATTTCAGTTAATGTATTTTTTAAAAGTTCAAGAATTTTTGTTTGTTCTTTTAGTGGTTTTCATGTCCCTACTGAGATTCCCCAGTCATTCCCTCATTATGTTCATGTTTTTCCTCAGATCGTTGATCATGTCTATAATAACTGCTTCGAGGTACTTGTATGCTTATTCTAACATCTTTTTTCATTTCTGGGCCTGTTTCTATTAACTGATTTATTTATTTATTTTTTGGTTATAGGTGAAAATTTCCTGCTTCTTTGCATGTCTTCCAATTTTTTATTGTATTCTGCACATTGTAGATGCTATGTTGTTGAGTTTCTGGATTGTTGTTGTCTTCCCTTAAGGAAGGTTGAGTTTTATTTTGGCATTCAGTTAATTTACTTTTGGATCAGCTTGATTTTAAGCTTTGTTATGGTGGGTCTGTAGTTTTCCTTATTTTCTAGGGTTATTATAATAACCTTTCTTTTAAGATATAACCTTTCTAGGATTGAAATTTATGCGATGGGTAATCACCAAGAACTCTCCATTCTTGTTGGTTGGAACTTGAATAACAGTGCTGTGCCACCTCCAAAATCTCCATTCAGCTCAGCTGTCTGGTAGTTGCTCCCTGCCAGGTCTCAGGAATTTTTACCTGCACGTGTACAGCTTAGTATTTAGCCAATGACTCAAGGGGATGCTTATTGAGATTTCTAGAGCTTATTCTCTGCACAGATCTCTCTTTCCTGGTGTTTTACCCTGCAAATTCCAGCCACCTTTTCATCCCTGAACTCTGATTTCTTTTTCCTCATCTCAGTAAGACTGACTGTGTTTGTTTAGTTTCTACCTGTCTGTGCTGTGGCCCTGAAAGTGCTTCTAGACTGAAGGGTAGGTTGATTGTTGAGACCTCAGTTTTTTCTCTTCTCAAGGATCACACTCTTGTACTGCCTGTTGTCCAACTTCTCAAAAGCAGTTCTTTTCTTTATTTTGTCCAGCTTGTAGCTTTTTATGGTGAGAGGGCTAGTCTGGTACTAATTTTGCCATGTCTGGAAGTAAAATTCCAGTGCCACTTAATTTTTGAATCATGTGTATGGAACTTGAGAACTATATACTGCATATTTTATAAAAAGTGAAACAAAGAGGAGCAAACAATTCATATAGTTTTTGTTAGAATCAACATTTATATAAAGCCTTTAACTTATTTTTGTCATTGGGTAGAAGAATAGGTAGAGAAATATGTTTGATGAAATACTTAGTAGTAACACTGGAGAACAGATTCTCACTCTTTTATTTGTCTGTCTGATGAAGAAGGATGATGGTAAAATAGCAAAGCCTTTTAAGACAGGAAAAACAATATTCTACATTGCCTTGGATTTGTAATTAATCTCTATGTTATATAAGTTATATTGTAAATTATCCAAATATTTTGTAAATCTAAATTTTTAAATAAAAACTGAATTCCAAATCAGTGCTGTTATAGTTGTATGATTTGGTTGACTCTTTTTTTGAATTTTTTTTCTAACTTATAAAAGTTAAGTTTAATTTTGTCACATACCTTTAAACATACTTTATTGAAAATTGTGATTCTAGAGAGAATATGTTGGGCTAGGAGGATGTGTTGTATTTTGGGTTTTAGCAATTATTTTACCTAAATGAGAATAATCTGTAACTGGGTTCTCTATCATTTCAGAATGCTGAGGCTTGGAACAATTTATCAACTTCCTATATCCGATTAAAACAAAAGTAAGTACATGAGAAAACTATGAAGAACTTTGCTTCTAAAATAAATGAATGCTATTTTCATTCATTGAACTGAACATTTCATCCAACTGAACATTGCAACACTGTGCCTTTCTCTTGGTCTTTTTCCCTTTCCCACCCATGTCAGTGAGTTAGAATGACTTAATATATAATATAGCCCTTTGAATTTTAAAGGTACAATTTATTTCTTGAAACTATGAATATACAGTAAAATAAGAAATATTACTTGAAATCTTTGATACTGAAATTTTGCACCCTAAATTTTATTACATGATAAAAGCAAGCCTGCTTTAATCAGTCAGCTTAATTAATAGATTTTTATTGATTGCTTATTGTGTACCAGACATTATTAAGAAATGTAAATAAGTATGAACCAATGTCTTCATGGAATATAGGCTTAAAAAACAAAATATTATGCCATGTTATTTTAAAAAATGATTAACAATATAAGCTATATATGGTAAATATCAAATGGGACTACAAAGAGGGCTATAATAATAGAAGGTGATATTTGAGCACTTGTTAGTGCAAGACACTCATTAGTCTTGTGAGGATCTCGGAAGAGAGATGTATGATCCCAGCTCAGAAACACTTCTGAGAGAATTAGACTCAAGCTCAAATTTGAAGAATGGGTAGAGGGGCAGGAGAAAGCCTTTTGGGCAAAGGAGATGATGTCACCAAATGCAGAGTGACTGGAATGAATGCAGCATATGAGGAGACAGGAAGTAATAGTCTGCTGTAAAGTAATGCAGGATCAATAGTGAGAGATACAGTTAGAAAGGTAGATTGGGGTCAGATTGCAGTCAGTATGTGTTCTGATTATCCGATAGCAAGTTGAGGCTGTCCTGTTAGTAACAGGAAGTCAGAGATTTGGGTGGGATAATTTCATGAAGAAGAAACTTTTTAGGAAAATTTATCTCCTGGCAGTGTGTGAGACAGACTAGAGAGGAAACTGGAGGCTGGGAAACCAGTTAGGAGACAGCTGTTGTAACAACCCAGGCATGAGATAACTAGAATGGAAAAAGAAGGGGCAGATGCCAAACGGTTTACAAAGGGGACAACCATCTGGGCTTATTGACTGGCTAGGAAAGGGAAGAGACAAGGATTGCTGTTGCCAGAGTTTTAATGAATTAACTAAAGGATGGATATATTTCCATTTTTATTTAGCCCTGTTTTCAAACTTAATTTTTCTTTGTGGAGTCACGAGAAAGTTCTGAAGACATCATTAAGTTCATGTTTTGTTAAGATCATGAAATGCTTCCTGTGCTCTGGGATGACAATCCACATAAATAAAATTCTGTTTGTTCTACCATTCTCTTCAGAAAATAATATTATGTTCTTGATTGCAATTGATTGTGTTATAACTCACTGGAGACCTTTTTCGTTTAAGGCAACGGGCAGGGGAAATCCCTGTCATAGTTGCAGAATGATCTCTGAGTTTTTCTTGTAACCCAGACAATTTTGTATATAGTGATGCTCTTGATATTCTACCTTGTCTTCCAGTCCAGTAGTCTCAGGAAATCTGGTTGCTTTCTTAAAGATTCTTGCATATTGTTCCTCAGCCTCTCTGTTACTTTCTTGCCTTCCTGCAGCTCAACAAATAGGTTTTTGTGTAAAAGTGGGGTTGTAAGGTGAGCAATAAACCATTCCTTTATTCTCTCCTTTCTTTGCTACTGCTCCAGCTAATTCTTGACTATCTTGTTTATCCCTTTGTTGTCACAAGGTTCTTCACTAAAGTGCTGCTTCCACTGTTTCATCTGAAAATGAAAATTTCCCATCTTAGTATATAACTTTCATAGTGAAGGATTTCTAACATAGTGGGTTTGATAAGTGAATCCTGAAATTAAGCTCCTACTAAGCAGGAAAGAAAAAAGAATACATTGTGAAAGTTTTGAGGCCAGGAAATTGTGATTAGAGGATGGGAGGATATATAGGAAAAAGGATAACCCTCATGGTGTTGATTGCTGATTGTTGAGTTCTTTTCAGATAGGATAACTTCACCTTCAACTCCCTGTGGATAAGGGAAGTGGGAAGTCTCAGTTGACCACTGTTGAAAGGAGTTGCTGTTACATAGGAGGTGGTGGTGGGGGGGTGGAGTAAAGAGGAAAACAAGAAAAATATCCCATAGATTTATGGCTGAATTTGAAAAAGTGTTTTCTTTCTTTCTTTTGAGTTCCTTTTTATTTTTCAAGAGGGGATCCATTAGTAGTTCTTTTAGTTAGAATCAGTAGAAACTTTCTTAGTCTTTGTATTAACTGAAAATGTTTGATTTTACATTTACTCTTGAGTGGTAAATTTAGCTTGTAAAATTTTAGGCTGACAGTTATTTTCACTGAGCGCTTCAAAAGTAGTATTCTATTGTCTTCTTTAATCTCGGTGATCTGCTGTTCTCTAATTGTCATTCCTTTGTATGCTTTAGGAATATCTTTATGTTCTGCAATATCACACAATATGATCATAAAATTAGATTTTTTTTTCAGTTCTGGAAAATGTTTGGCTATTATCTTTTTGATATTTAACATCCTGCCATTTTCTGCACTCGTTTACTCTAGAATGTCTATCAAATGTCTTTCAAGAAAGAAAGGAAATACTTCTTCAGATTCACTCAGTTATAAAATAATATCCTTGTTACTAGTAAATAGATTAGGGAAAGAGTATGTCTTGTATGTATGCTATACATACCACAGGATGTGTCCTTGAATTTTGTAGGGAAATTTGAGGTGGTTTGGGTTGTTTGGACCTCTATTTATTTATTCATTTTTTCCCTTTTTGTCTTTTTTCGTGACCGGTAACGGGATCGCAACCCTCGGTGTCGCGCCCGCACCACGCTCAACCAGTGAGCGGACCGGTCTCTATATGGGATCCGAACCCTCGGTGGGAGCGCCGCCGCACTCCCAAGCGCCGCTCTCTACCGAGTGCGCCACCAGGCCGGCCCTGGACCTCTATTTATTAACCTGAACGATGAAGGACTGACAGTCCACATTAGCACTTTATACATTTAGCTGTGGTTTATCCTAATAAAAAGAATTCATTATTGCTGTTTTTAAAATTTGACTTTCGATAGAGTAAAAGCTTTTAGAACATTACAAGAAGCTCTCAAGTGTAACTATGAACACTGGCAAATCTGGGAAAACTACATTCTCACCAGCACTGATGTTGGGGAATTTTCAGAAGCCATTAAAGCTTATCACCGGCTCTTGGACTTACGAGACAAATACAAAGATGTTCAGGTAGGATATTTGTGTTTTGTTCTTTCAGTTTGTGTTTGATATTAATCCTTGATTATACAATATAAGTTGTTTCCTTGCATGTGCACAGGAATATTTTGTTAAATACATATAATATATGAAAAGAATGTTTTTTTCTCTAATGAAATGTCCTTAGTTACATATTAATTCTGGCATTCCAATGTTAAATGTGTTTGTGCAATCATAAACTGAATATTACTGTGACTGAAATTACAGTTATGAAAATCTGATATGTGGTTTACATATACACAATCAATTTGCAGAAACTAAATAGAACGCTGTTTCTTTTACTTACTACTTTGGGTATTCTAGATTTGTAATTGCTTGAGTAAATCCCATACTCATTTATTTGCTCATTTAACAAGTATTTACTGCAAGCTTTCAGATAGTATGAAAATATGGAAATGATGGCTAACATTTTCTTTGCAATGTTTAACGAGATAGTGAAATGAAGTTATTTTTCAGAAAATACGGGAGATTTGAAGCTACTGCATTTGTCATCCAATAGGATTACATAAGCAAGACCTTTTGGGTTTAATTGTGATTGAAGACAGTGTGTAAAGATAGGGTATGCAGAAGGTTATGGGCTATGAAGTCAGAAAGCTAGAAAATTTAATATTTTATTTTCAATAATCAACATATGCTTTTAAAAGGATGAATTTGGAATTATGGAAAAAAAAACCAGGAAATAACATAATATGTGATACTAGCTTGCTAGTATTATGACTTATTATCTGTCTCCCAGTTGTTCTAAAATTTAACTTATCTGGGCCCTCTCTTATAGCCTCAGTCCTTGATTTGTGTACATGGTCTTGCAAACCCAGCCATATCATTGACCAAGTTATTTTAAGGTTCAGGTTCTAGGCAATCCACTTGAAAGATCTATGGCTTCAGGTAAAACCATATACCCACTTGCAGGAGCAAGTTGACCCCTTCAATTACTTTTCTTTTTCTTTTTTTTGTACTTTCTAAATATTGTACATCGAGCATCCATCATAGAAAGAAGGGACTTGGATTTTACAGTGTAAGAGATCACTTAAAACATGAGTAGAGGCACAGCAGTTTTACATCCTAGAGAGGACAGGAGCTCTGATAAATCTATTTGCATAGTCCCCTGGCAGTCCAGTACTTGGCCTGTTTGTGCAGCTGAAATTCTCCATTGAGACAGTTATTTCTCTTCTACACTTAGCTGCTCGGCAAAGGGTACTGATGAGACTCAGAACAGATGTCAGTATGTTGCCAACCACTGAGGATTGTGCTTATCTTTTGTTTACTTCATCTGTGATTTTTAAGATCCTTCTTTACTAAGAAAGTTTTCTGAAACCTGTTTCTAAAATCTCAGGAAGAATGTAAATAATTTTACATTGGCAGTGTATTCCATTTAACTCTTGAAATAAATTGTGTTGTTTTCATTTGCATTTATAAAATGTACACGAAACACTCGAATCCAACACTCCTCATTTAGATATCACTGCTGACTCAATTCTAGCATTCTTTAGAATCACAGACTGTTAGAACACAAAGGGACCTTAGAGGAGTCCTCTAGGGCTATGCTGAATAAGCTTACACACCATATCAGAAAGGAGTGTGATGCTCCCCTTCTTCCTGGTAAATCTAGACAGGAGGATTCTCCAAGCTGTCAGTCTGCTTCCCTACCCTACGGTATTGCTGCTTGTTGCTTGACTGTGTCATCTCTTCCTTAATTGGCTTAGAATTGGCTTCCTTGGTCAGTCTTATCCCATTAATCTTCTGTCATGTACCTCCATTTTCTAACTGATCTGCTTTTCTTTCTGATGTGAGTGGGATTTCCTCTATAAATCTATACTTTAACCAAAAGTAATCCTTCATATCTACCGGGGATTAGTAACAATTGGCTCACCACTTTCTGAATCCTGAGAAAATCCTGATTAACATTTCATGCGTGGCACCAATAGAACTCGGTTTTATGTAAAGAACCCAAATAGCTAGGTCTAGGTACCTCTCCCCATGTAAGAGATGAACTTGTGTGGGTTATGGTATGTAAGCATCAAAAGAAGGAGGTTTTGCTATTTTATCTCTCACTTATTCTGCCCTGCTTCCCAAGGCACATAAAGCGGATCAATGTGGGACATGGTAAAGTAACAATAACTAATATTTATTGAGGGCTTGCTGTGTGTCAGATGTGATTCTAAGCACTGTATGTGTATTAGCTCATTTAATTTTTATCACAGCTATGTGTGATAGATTTGTATTGTTGTAAGCTACATCTGACTCTGGAATGTATGTATGTATGTCTCTTCCCCCTTTGTTTTAAGGAAACTAAGGATATCAGACAAAATAACTATTCAAACATTGTTTTGAAAAGCTGTTACTACTACACCATAAAGAGTTATAAAGTCATCAAGATACTGCTGATTTTAGTTGACTTAGGTGTATCAAATACAGCCAAATCTTCTAGCTAACTCATACCTGAGAGGCATGTATCCCAAAAGAAAAGTAAGATGAAGATGATGATTTAGAATAAAATAGGCTCAGCCTAGATCATTCCTGTCTCTTGCTATTACAATTGCCGAAAAGGTATTGGAGAATTTTACTTAAATTTCCTTTTGTTCTCCACCCTACCCCCAGATTAGAAGTCTCACTCTTTCTCAGGATGAAAAAAAAATCTTGCTAATATTTATAAAATACGGCTGTATTTGAGAGTTTGTAAATGTATGGTGAGAGAACTGACATTTAGAATAATCTGTTGGTAGTCACAGTGATAGATACCAGTGGAGATAGTGCTGGCAAAAATAACCTGAGTATAGTTGGTTGATTCTTTTTTTTTTTTTGTCCTTTTTGAGACTGGCCACACCGCGCTCAGCCAGTGAGCGCACCGGCCATCCCTATATAGGATCCGAACCCGTGGCGGGAGCGCACTCTCCCGAGTGCGCCATGGGCTCGGCCCTTGTTGGTTGATTCTAAAGATAAAACTTTCAGTTGTTGATTTGGCATATTGTGTACCAAATCAAATTCATTGAAATTGTAAGAATACTTGCTTAGAAATCTTTCAGGAGCGTTTCCTAAGAAAGAATAAAAGGATCCAAAATGCATGGAGATGCATTTGAGAATTTTTCAGAAAAAGAAAAAAAAAAAATCTTTAAAAAAAACCTCTCCCAGCATGAATTGAGATACTTTGATTTAACTTTAATCTGAAATGGATTTTTCAAACATATTTTAGTGCTCATATTCATAGCTTCTCATCTCTCTAATCATAGGAAATTTTCAACCTTAGCAAAATTGTGTTCTGATTCCCATTTAAAATTTCTAATGCTCTACTTGTTTTAACACAGTATTAACTTATATCATTCTGAATGTAAGTGAAAATTTAGTTGTTTTCTAGAGAAAATTATTAGGTTTATTTAAATTCATGGCCGGTTATTTTTTAATATCTTTTTTCCTGTAATTCTCCCTTTGTTCCTCAATTTTAGAATATAAAACAAACTTTCTTTTGTACAATAGTATTTCATCTAGCATGAATATTTCAATGAATTTGAAATTAATTACTATAACAGTTCAGTATTTTTAGAAACAATCAGCGGTGGCATTTGTATTCTTGAGACTTCCCTCCCACAGACAGGAGCAGTCCACACACAGGAGCACTAAGAACTGTTCCTGTTAGGCAAAATATTACTCATCAGCAAACCGTTTTGAGAAGCATAAGGTGCTATAAAAATGTCGGGTGTAATGGCTGTTAGCTTAATTTCCGTATTTAGATATTTTAGGGAAGTATTACTGAAAACATAACAACTAGATAACCAGTGACTTGCTGAGGTCAAATGATCTTTAGTATTCCGTATTACTGAAAACATAACAACTAGATAACCAGTGACTTGCTGAGGTCAAATGATCTTTAGTACCTGGTAGAGAACTCTTAGGTATTCAGATGTAGAAATAGCCATGGTGAGGTAATTTGTCCTTTTATGTCATAAAAGAGTTTATTACTGGACTTTCTATTCTGTTTCATTTTTTGATGTGTCTGTTTGAATGCCAGTAACATGCTGTTTTGATGGCAATATCTTTGTAATATATATTTTGAAATCAGGGAGCGTGATGCCTTCAACTTGGTTCTTTTTGCTCAAGATTGTTTTGTCTATTTGGGGTCTTCTGTGGTTTCATACAAGTTTAAGGATTGTTTTTTCTATTTCTGTGAAAAATGACATTGGAATTTTGATGGGGATTGCCTTGAATCTATAGTATGCTTTGGGCAATATGGACATTTTGACAATATTATTTCTTCCAATCCATGAACACGGGTTATCTTTCCATTTATTTGTGTTTTCTTCAATCAGTGTTTTATAGCTTTCAGCATACAAGTTGTTCACCTCCTTGGTTAAATATACACCTAAGCATTTTATTTATTTTTGTTGCTATTGTAAATGGTATTGTTTTCTTAATTTTCTTTTCAGATAGTTCATTATTACTATATAGAAATGCTACTGATTAATTGAGGTGTAATTTATATATAATAAAATGCACAGATATTGTGTTAGCTTGATGTGTTTTGACTATTATATAGACTATATAACCACCACCTGATACAGTTATGGAACATTATCATCACCGCAGAAAGTTTTCTTATGTCTCCTTCCAGGAAATGGAACCACCACCCCTTTCCCCCAACCAGGCATCTACTTTCTGATTTCTGTCACCACAGTTCAGTTTTGCTTTTTCTTGAATATCATATAAATAGAATCACAGAACGTGTATTCTTATATATTGATGTTGTTCTTTGTGTGGATTTCCATTTGGGGTTTTCTTTGGGGACAGGAGAAGGTGGTGACGTGCAGTGGTGCAGTTTGCCAACCAAAGTGAAGTCCTGGAATGTGTGGTGGCTGATACTACCTGAAAGTAAAGAGGGGAGGGAATGGACATACTTCATACAAATTGCAGCTTTGTAAAATAGGTATTACCTCCATTTTGCTGATGAGGTATCTGAAGCTCAGCCAGGTCTACTAATAAGGCTGATTTCTTACAGCTAAAAAGTAGTAAGACTGAGACTTGACGTCTTGCCTATTTAACCTAGAATCCCTTTCACACTCTAAGAATTATTTTTTTGTTTTGCTTTTCTGAAGGAGGAAAAAAGCAAAAATGCTAAACTGCCTAACTCTCTCTGATAACTGAGGTTTGGGGAAGCCAAGGATCGGGGTTATCAGACCAGGAAACAGAGCAAGTACTTGGAGAGTTCCAAGTGGAGCAGGGAGCTCGCCACGCAGGGGAGGAGGGAAATTGCTTCATTCCTGGCCTAGAGGCCTCATGGAAGTTTTTGTAACAGGACCTAGGGCAATTCTATTCTTTTCCTGCTATGAGGACCTCCAGGATTCAAAAGGCCAACGCCTTGTACTTTAGGCCAAGATTTTGATGAGACTTGGCCAAGGATTTCAAGGTTAATGTTGGGGGAAGAGGATAGTTACACTTTTCTCTTTGTGAAGATTCTCCAGCATTTATGTTAGAATAGCAGCTCCTCTGTGTGAGGCCTTCACCTCTTTTCAGGGGCGACTTTTGATTCCCCACAGTCATTCTCTGCTTGCTGCACTCCCCAGGGATGGTTCATGATGGAGATGAGAAATACATTTAGGATAGAGAATGAAACAAAAGTTCTCTATTATCTAAATAAGTTAGAGTTGTGGGTTAGGGATTTATAGGCCATTACATGTACTCAGTGGCATGGCATTGGTTGTGTAGTATATGAGGGACAACAGAGTTATTTATACTGATTAAAATGAAATCTCTCACTTGTCATATACAAGGGATCCTCAATAATATTATCAGCAGATTTCTCATCATAAACTTGGGAGGCTGGAAGGCAGGGGCTGTTTATATTCAAAGTGCTAAAAGGAAAAAAAACTATCAGTGAAGAATCATATATCTGATAAAACTGCCCTTCAAAAGTGGGGGAGAAGTTAAGACATCCCCAGATATACAAAAGCAGAGGGAATTTGTTACCACTAGATCTGCCCTGCAAGAAATGTTCAAGGGAGCCCTGCAGGGTGAATTGAAAGGACATTAGACAGCAACTTGAGGCTGTATGAAGAAAGAAAAATCTCAATAAAGGTAAATACAAGGGCTGTTATAAAAGCTAGGATTAGCGTAACAACAGTTTTTAACTGTTTTCTACATGATTTAAGAGACATAATGCATTAAAAAAATATCAGTTTGTGTTATGGGTCACACAGTGTATTAAGATGTAATTTTGTGATATCAACAACCAAAAGGGAGCTGTTAAAGGAGCAGAGATTTTGCATGTTATTAACCTTTATAATAGGTATCTACAGAACACTACCCAACAACAATAGCATAAATATTCTTTTCGGGTGCACATGGGACATTTTTAGGAGAGACTATATGTTAGGCCACAAATTAAGTCTCAAGAAATTTGAAAAGATGGATCACATACAAAGTATCTTCTCTGACCACCAGAGGGGATGAAGTTAGAAATCAACACAAGTAAAACTAGAAAATAAAATTGTGAAAATTAAACAACTCACTGTTAAATAATCAGTGAATCCAAATAATTAAATCACAAGAAAAACAGAAAATACTTAGAAGTGAATGAAAATGAAAATATAAGTTTTGGTATGTGTGGAAACACAAGAAATTTGTCAAGTCAGCAGCCTAACAGAACAAACTAAATGCAAAGCTAGCAGAAGGAAGGAAGTAATAAAGATTAGAGCAGAGATAAGTGAATAGAGAGCAGAAAGACAATAGAGAAAAATCAATGAAAGTAAACACTGGTTCTTTGAAAAGATTAACAAAACTGACAAACCTTTAGCTAGATGGACTAAGAAGAAAACAGAGAAGATTCCGATTACCAAAATCAGAAATGAAAACGAGGACGTTACTACTGATTCTACAGAAATAAGAAGGATTATAAGAGTACTATGAACAATTGTAACCAACGACTTGTATAATCTAGATGAAATGGACAAATTCCTAGAAACAAAACTGACCAAGACTAAATCATGAAGAAATAGAAAACCTGAATAGATCTATAACTAGTAAGGATATTGTTTCCCCAAGAATTGTTCCGCTTCTAAAATCTTAACCTTCAATATTCTACTCTTCAGCTACTTATTACGTACACAATAATTTGTAGTTTTGACTAGTTACTGATGGGTTAAATAATCGTCACAATTTACCCATAACAGTGGATAAAAATATTTACCTGATTTAATTTTTTTTTTCACTTTTGATGAGGCAAAAGAGCATAGTGCTGATAAACTTGTAGACTGCCCAAGGGGAAGTTGCACTCTGTGGTTCATTTAGTCAAAGAAGTACTATTAATACACTCTTTGCTCCTTTTAAGCTACAAATATCTATTTTCTAAAGAAAGGTTAAATATATGTTAAAAATTATTGCTTTTGTAGCCAGTCTGGATAACTAGAGTGATTTTTCTGACTTACTGGTTAGTGGGAATAGTGAAAATGATGATATTAGCCAGTAAGTTATAAAATTAATGGTTTTTTAAGATGATTCTGTTATCACTCTGAAACCATTTTTTAAGATTGCATATTCCATTTGTTAATGTATTTAATAACTATATTTTTTCTTTCAGATCATGGGGTTTTATTAATTGCAGGGAATAGTTTTTTAATTAAATTTTTATTGAAATATAATGTACATACAGAAATGTATACACATCATAAGTAAACATATGAATTTTCATGAAGATAACACACCTGTGCAACCAGCACCAGAGCATGAGTCAGAACATGGCCAGCACTCCCAGAGCCCTGGCCCTCCCATCCCCCCCACACGAGGGTAACCACCATTAGGAAACATAACTTTAAAGTCTAATAAATGAATATTCATGTGTGCCATCATTTTTTGTTTCATCTTTGCCAATCTTTGAATATATTTTTTCTCCATTTTTAAATTAAATTTTCATTTTATTAAAATAACACAGACATTTAGGTTTACAAGTTAAATAGTAGTAAAAGGCATATTACAAAATATAGCAATTTCCTGCTCTACCCCTCCCTACTCCTCAAGATCCTTCTCCCTAAAGGAGAGAAACCCTTTAATATTTCTTATGCTATTTGTAAATTTCCATATTTCATATTAATAGTTATGTACTGCTATTTTTTATTAATCAAAATTAGGCATTATCTGTTGACTTCCTATTATAGTAAATGAGAACTTAACTCTTATATCATCACTTCCACTACTTCCCTTTCTTACCTTCCCAGTATATTTACAGTAAAATTTTTGGTTAAAAGAATATTCTCTGTTAACATTTTATGCCTATGCAAATGATATGCAAAATGGGTATCATAGAATACTATGATTATGGGGGGTTTCTCTTTGTTTTTCACAATGTTAATAATTATCTTGGCTTTTATGTTTTTCTTTTTCTTTGTGAGCCTCTTGTCTAAAATTTTGATCTCCCCTGCCTTCCTTGTTTGGGCTTTGGTTCTGGATACAGTCACTAACCTTTGTGATTGCCAAATCCATTAGAATCTCCAGTCCTGATCTTTTGGAGATGTACTTTCCTTGTAACTTTTTCCTTCCTTGGTTTCCATGACATCACTTTCTACTAACTTTCTGGCCGTGCCTATTTAGAGATGTTAGTGGATTCTGTTCATTTGCCCTCCTCTTAAATATTGTGTTCCTTAAGATTCTATCCTCAGCCTCATTCTTACCAGCGTATTTGTCCTGGCCATGAATGACTCTCATTATCTACTCTTCCAATATAGAAATATTTCCTAAGCTCCAGATCCAGCTATTTAACGGGTCACTGAACATGCAGATGGAAGGCATAAAAACAAATTGGTTATTGCACCTCCCCTGCTCCTTGTGGTATCTGCATATGAATTGGGTAGATGAGTTTGGTATCTGCGCTACCTACAATTCCCTTTCCTTCCTGCCCCACCACAACACACAGACACTTCACTTCTCTGCCTCTACAGTTACCTTCACACATGCACATGCACACACACATGCACAGAGGCACACACACGTCACTTTCTTTTTCCCTCTCAAACACCAGCACTGAAGCTCTCCATTTTTATTGTCAAGAAGACCTAAAGCTTTCTGTTCCCCATTGTTTCCTTAGGTAGACTGAATTGAGGTGATGGGATGTTGGGCCAACTGTGAGATCCCAGAAGCAGCAAAGTATTTTACTAATTTAGTATGTTTCATTTGTACATGTTATTAACTATTTTAATGGACCATCCCTTTCAAAACATGTTAATCCTTGAAACGCTTATAGAATGATCACGTGAAACAAGTAGTGCATATTATTACCGTTTCTTCTGCTTCGTTACGTTCAGATTTGAAAACACCAGTGGGATTGTAATATGAATTTTGTTACCTTCAGATTAAAAATTACACATGTAGGGCCGAGCCCATGGCGCACTCGGGAGAGTGCGGCGCTGGGAGCGCAGCAGCGCTCCCGCCACGGGTTCGGATCCTATATAGGGATGGCCGGTGCGCTCACTGGCTGAGCGCGGTGTGGCCGGTCTCAAAAAGGACAAAAAAAAAAAAAAATTACACATGTAGGGCCGAGCCCATGGCGCACTCGGGAGAGTGCGGCGCTGGGAGCGCAGCAGCGCTCCCGCCACGGGTTCGGATCCTATATAGGGATGGCCGGTGCGCTCACTGGCTGAGCGCGGTGTGGCCGGTCTCAAAAAGGACAAAAAAAAAAAAAAAAAATTACACATGTAGGACTATAATGTGAATTTACAGGCGGAGATAATTTATTTTGTCCAAAGAAGAAAGAAAAAGCACAATGGGAGGTTCTCCTGTCCACTTTTGTCCCAACGTATAATTAGGACCATGAGTGTGAGCTCACATTCCTAAAAGCGTTCAAGTTCCCGAGGGGCCCCAGATCTTCAACCACATCTCATTCATGGATCAGAATGTTCTGTGGGAAGACAGAGCACAGTGTCATTTCTCTTAGTGACATTTTTTGAAAGAGGTATTTTCAGTCTTTCTTCCAGTCACAGCATTTATTGAGTCACTGCTAAGTGCCAGGCACTATGTTAGACACTGGTGATAAAAGATGATGAAATGTGCTCTTTTCCCTGAAGTTCATGGTAAGAATAAAGATGTGGGTACATGTCTCTTGGAACCTTGCTCCTCAAAGTGTGGTCTGCAGACCTTGAGCATCATGTGGGAATTTGTTAGAAATGCGGAATCTCAGTCCAAGATGGATCAACATCTCTGTCCAGGATTCTGCATTTCTGACAAGCTCCCAAGTGATACTAGCACTGTCAATCCATGGACTGCACTGAGTAGCAAGGTCTTAGAGTACTCTCTTCCCACTGGTTCTTTTGCTATCCCCCATCAACAGAGTAGAAGAGGAGGTGCACTTTCTGTGCCTCCAGGGAGCTGCCTTGAGATACACAGCCTAATGGAGAGATGACAGAGGTGCCTTTTCATAACAATGTAACCTGCTGTGGGGCTCACTTTAATCCATCTGTCAGCATTCAGAGCTTCTAGGATGGAATGTGTAAAGACTCACTGATAGCAAGATAGCCAAGAAGTTGCTAAATTGCTAGAAGTTGCTAGTTGGCGGCCTTAGCTGGCATACTTGGAAAGAGGAGATATGATTACTTTCAAGGTACTTTGCCTGCCTAATGCAAATACATTAGCTTTTTATCATTCAGATGGAGCCAGGACCTCTAAGCAGAGTTAGAACGTTATCACAGTAGTCCAGATGGAAGTTAATGAGGCCTAAACTAAAGCAAGAGAGGCTGGATTTATGACATTAGGAATGTTGAATCAAATCAGTTAGAAGTGGCAGAAATTGTAGAGAAGAGCTTCTAGGTTGATGCTCAGGTTATTGGCTCTGGGCACTGCTGGATGAGTTCACCTGGAGACTATAGGAGAAAGAACAATGTGAGAACTGCGTTTCACTCTCGATGAGATGGAGAGTGAGATGTTGATGGGACCTGTCTGGTAGGTATTAAGGTGTGTAGTCCTGGAGCTCTGGAAAGGAGCCTGGCTGGAGCTGCACAGACACTATCAGAGTTGACTTGGTAATATATTTGAAGCTGCAAGTGTGGATCAGATCACTCAGAGAGTGCTCTGACTGAGGAGAGACGAGCACCGAGCCGGGGGCCCTGTGAAACAAGAGCCCTCCAAGGAGCTGAGAAGGGACATTCCAAGAAGTAGTCAGCACAGCTTCTCTTTTATTTTTAAAAAGTGTAAGGGTGAATTCTAACAGGTTTCACAAAGTTTTTCATTGTCATTGTGCTCAGTGACCGTGTTGGTAGTTTTTTGGTATTGTTTGGTGGTTTCTAGCTTACCAGTTTCTTCTGTTCATTTTTAAGGTCCTTAAAATTCTGGTTAGGGCAGTGGTTGATGGGATGACCGATAGAAGTGGAGCCGTAACAACCAGCCTCAGAGGAAAGCTGCAGGAGTTATTTGGCAGAGTAACTTCAAGAGTGACAAATGATGGAGAAATCTGGAGGCTGTATGCCCAAGTATGTGGAAATGGGCAGAGTGAAAAGCCTGATGAAAATGAAAAGGTAAGCCTTTCTTCAGTCCTCTTGGGCCCTTGCCTTTTGTTTGAGCATGGGTATAGTAGAACTGCTTTTTTGATGGGTGGAGGAAGAGTATAATAATCTGAAAGATAACATTTATATGCTCAAGTGCAGTTTCGAATCAGTCTTTAACATAAGCACTTTGAACTGTGGGCAGGTTAAGACTTGTAACATTCGTCTCTTTCCTTTCCATGCATTTTTCTTTTTCTTTTTTTTTTTTTTTTTTTTTTTTTTTTTCGTCTTTTTCCGTGTCCGGCAACGGATCGCAACCCTCAGTGTTGCCC
>NW_007731729.1:94576-122958 GCF_000696425.1 Galeopterus variegatus
TTTTTAAAAAAAGCCCTTTGAACTGTGGGCAGGTTAAGACTTGTAACGTTCGTCTCTTTCCTTTCCATGCATTTTTTTTTTTTTTTTTTTTTTTTTTTTTTTTTTGTCTTTTTCCGTGTCCGGCAACGGATCGCAACCCTCAGTGTTGCCCCCGTACCGGACCGGGGACCGGCAACGGGATCTCAACCCTTGGCGTTGCTCCCGCGCCTCGCTCAGCCAGTGAGCGGGAACCGGTCCGTATGTGGGATCCGAACCCTCGGGCGGGAGCGCCGCCGCGCTTCCCAGGCGCACTATCCAGTGCACCACCGGGCCGGCCCTCCATGCATTTTTCTTATACAGTTGTTCTGTTTCCTGCAAAAGGGTCTCTTTAACCTGCTGCCCCTATGGCTTTGCAGCAAGCAGCTGGCTCTTGTTTATGCAGCACCACTTTCTGTGGCCTCATTGCTAAAGACGGAGGTAGACTGGGGACAAGGACAAAAAGAGTGTTTAGATCTGAGAGCTACAAAAGGGAAAAAAAGGAACTAGATAAGGATATTGGAGAAAAACTTTCGAAGTCTAAACATATAATACTTTACAGAGGTTGCCCTGCCCCTTTCTCACAAGTGCATTAGATACCACTTACACTCGAGTTATGCATTTAACCTCTAATCTTAGAACTTGAAGAAGCCCCCAGAGTTTCCAAGTTTGAAGTAATCTTTTGTTTCTCTTCAAAACATCCACAACAAATCAAATGTACTACTTGCGTGGTTTTCCCATTAGCCACGGTATAGCTAATCTGTGGGATTCTAGCTGTTCTCTTCCTCCCTCGGTTCACACAGCTGGCTTCTGCCTTTGCCTTGTCAGCCCGGAGAACACATGTCATGTGCACGCATGCCCTCACTCCTACCTCCTGTCCTCCCATTTCTTCTCAAATTATGCACTGTCTCGCATAATCGCATAAATGCACTGTGCTCTGAATTCTCTGACCTGTGACTTCTCCTTCAAGAATTCCTGAGGATTTGAAAGAGAGTGTTTTAAACATCTGGGAGATTACACACCTACCAGCAATTCCATAGTTTTCACCAAGTTCACACCTCATTCTCTAAATGGGCCTCTTAAGCTGATGGCTACAAATGCTGAGGAAATCTGTATACTTCTTTTGGATTTCCAAACCTGGCCTTTATATTCTCTAGTTACAGGGAAGTGTCTCTATCTAGATCCATCCATTTGATTTCTTGTAATTGCGCATTGTTCCTGCATGTGCATCTCTACCCCTTCTTTGATGAGAATAATAGAGACTGTGCCTTATAACACATGCTGGTTTTTCATGTGGGAATTAGTTCCATATGACTTCCAGGAAACAGTTTGAAATGTGAATTCCACTTGTTATTCTGAATGTAGTTCTTTCTCTTTCCTCAGGCATTCCAGTATCTCTCAAAGGCGTACAAGTGTGACATACAGTCCGGTTGTTGGGAGAAAGATATTACATCATTTAAGGAAGTTGTTCAAAGAGCCCTAGGACTTGCACATGGTAATTGATAGAACATTTGATATCCGTGGCATACTTTAATGTACTTTTTACTGATGAAAAAGAGTGTTAGTCAAAAGCAAAGTTCCAATACAAATAATTTCAAATTATTTCATTATATTGAAATTGTGTTTAATTCAGCAAACATTTATAGATCAACTACTATGTGTAGGCACTTTGGAGCAATAAGAAGAAATAGGATAGAGGCTTAAATACTGTTTGAATAAGTGACAGGAATTAGAAACTTCTTTAGAGATGTGAAATACCTTTACAACTGTATATAACCTTCACTCACACAGAGTCTGTTTGTGTTGATTATGTAGTATTAAGGAAATCTGTTAATTTTTCCTTGACTCATATTCTTCTTTAATGAATAAAAATATTTATTTATAAAAATACATAGATTTCTGGAGTATATAGCAATATACAAAGAGCTATGGCATATACAAAAGAAATATAAAATAGAATGTAATCCTTGTCTTTGGGAAACTTAAAGGGTGTTATTTGAGGGGAGGAGGTAACCGTACATATAAAATTATATACCTGTTGGGTAAATATAGTCTAGATAAAGACTGCTTTTAATTATTGCATTAATGAAAAGTACATCAGTTAAAGTAAGTAATGCATTTTTATACCAATATTTGAATATGGGTGTGTGATGCCCTTGGGAATGTAGTTTCAATAAAGTAATGGAACCCCATTGTTAAGAGCTGAATCACAAGGACTGTGAGCCTATCCTAAAATCCTCCCCCTACTTCTCTTCTTCCTGCCACTAATAGTGACAGCAAGTAGGGGCCAACAGAAAACAATGAAAAGGGCAGAGCTTTGGAATCAGGGAGGCATAAGCTCCAGGACCAGCTCTACCACATGCTTGCTAGGTGACTTTAGGTAAAATTACTTAACTTCTCTGAGCCTTAGTTTTCTCATCGGTCAAATGGGGTTAATACCTACCTATGGTTCTTAATCAACAAAATCGTTTAAACACTTAGCAGTATTTTACACGTGGTTTAAATGTTAATCCCTTACCCTCCCACCCCCTTCCTGTTCTTTCTGAAGTAGAAGATCTGGGCTATATAATAAAGGAAGGGGCTCAAAACTAAAAAAAGAAAAATGAAGAACAAGGATAAAGTTTCACCTGCCTATAAAGAAGTCACAGAACGTTCAAACCATTTAGAAATGAGCTTGGTAGTTAATAATTCTACTATGGCCTTTGATATCTTTGACCAAAAAGGTATAAATATCAAATTTCTTGGGCCACCTAGCCCTGGGCAGATAAGGTAGAAGCACTGAACTCTGTACAGCTGAAATGCAGTGTAGAAAAGTTTGAAGTAATCGCTAATAGATCAGTGGAAGAGTGTTTTAGGGGTCGCTGGAATTCATGTGGCTTAGAAGAATTTATCTTATCTACTTCAACTTGCCAACTCTAAACATTTCTGTGAACCACTGGGTTTATAACAAAGCCATGATATTTTCTGTAATCACCAAGTGATGGTATTAAACCTGTCAAAAATAAATATGCAGGTTACAGAATACACTCCAGGGAAAATAATCTTCATTTTGCATCTTAAAGTGGCTTTTAAACTATTGTTGGCACCATTTTTTTTCATCAGGGCAATGAGAATCACAGGTGTCTATTCTTTTAAGTTCTCCCTTGACTTTAACGAATTACGTGTTGGTGCTCCTACAACATTCTAAGCATATTTGAGTGGATACTTAGCTTTAGTTTCTAATGATATTTTAGATTTATAAAGATAAATCTTAACCTTTGTTGATTTTCTATACAGTGCTCAATCAAAGAGTGAGCTGGGTTTCTCTGTGATTCTATTCTCTCTCTAGTCTTTCTCCCCAGTACTATTCCTCCACCCCACCCAATTTTAAAAAGGGAAAAATTTTTTTTGTTTTAATCTCCAATGGTTTACTCCTTGGGTTGCTACTGTTAAGAGTAGCCATGTAGGTCAGAAAGCTGATAAGACATTGCAATCCAGACATAGCATTAGAGACCTATCTATAACAGTGTTGTCACTGTGTGCCCGTTTGTATTGTCTGGAGAGTATTTATTTAGTTTCTGCTGTTTTATACTCTGGTGAAGGGTGGGCTGAAGGTCACTTGTTCTTTGCCATCCCAAAACTAAATAATAGTTATGCACTTTAACTACAGACTACGAACAAGGCACTGCTCTTTTGGATTTTCTGATGATTTGAAACAGAAGGTTATTTCTCTCTATATACCTCTATTTTTAACTCAATCTATAATGCCTTTTGGAAATGGGATTGAGGAGGGAAATTGATAAGAGTGTGTTTGTCTTTTTTGCTCTATTTTTATTTTTCTCAGAATGAATATAAAGAAATAAAATAAGAATCAACATTTTTCTGATATAAACTACTAGGTATTAAACAGCTCAAACACCTCTGTCATGGCAGTTAACAATTTTTCTCTACTAAGAGAAACAGACATCATAATCTTCACTATCTCTGGGTTAATTTATGCCCTTTGAAAATGGGATTAACATTGCTAATTACCATGCATCCTTTCAACCCTTAGCTGAGAAATGTCAAAGTATAATTATTATTCTGAAATAGGAATGAAAACACCTAGTTCTTGCTGGCCAGGGAAGATATTAATTAATGAAAAAACTATTCTGCCAGGCATAGGCATCCTCTATCAATTGATTAGAGTTTGCATGCAAAAAGAAATCTATTTTCCATCCCTGGTCTACAATCTAGGGTATGAAGTAGACTTTAATCCCTGCACTGTTTAGTGTAGTTTTAAAGTAAGATTTGGTTATTGGTCTGTCTGAATTTAGTGAGCATGATTTAGGGGAACAAAAACAAGTACAAATCGGTGGAGAAATATCAGGTGTTATGTTTGTACAGAGCTCTTCACTTGTTCTTGTAAAGCATTAATAGCTGGGTCTTCTGCTGGGGAGGAGTATGCCCCCTTCATAATTTCAAGTTTTAGGAAAATGGTTTCCCAGAATGCTGGAGGCAGAGTTGTCATGGATGAATGACTTCACTCTTCCTCCTTTCCTGCTGATGCCGAGCATGGCTCAGGAACCCAAGAACCTGTGATCACATTGCCTAAATGAAAACACATAGATCGTTGGTATCAGCTGTTCCAGAATGGTGCTGTAAACCCTGAGTCTGGAAATGCAGTAGGAATTGAGCTGTACATATTTGGCATGCCACTTCCTGGGCTAATGTCATCAGAAATTGTGAACTCCCTACGGGCCGAGCCCGTGGCACACTCGGGAGAGTGTGGTGCTGGGAGCGCAGCAGTGCTCCCGCCGCGGGTTCGGATCCTATATAGGGATGGCCGGTGCGCTCACGGGCTGAGCGTGGTGCGGCCAGTCTCAAAAAGGACAAAAAAAAAAATTGTGAACTCCCTATTAGGGACCCGTTACCATGGAAAGCCACACTAAGATGGGTTGCATCTGTTTCTGTCCTCTCTGCGTACCTCGTTTTCAATAAGATTTTGTCTGCTTGCCTAATTTTCATTAGTCTGTGTGTATGTGTGTGCACAAACACACAGTGTGGAGGTGTTTAGGATCTCTTCCCAATGATCTGTAAGTCGTCAAAAATCACCTATTTTCCTCAAAATTCCCTTTAGCAGTAAATTATCTTGCTTAAAAAAGGATAAAGAGAAGAGTTATGCACATAATTATTATCCTTTTTCAAAAATAGAAACTTTCCAGGTAGAAATATTTCTAAAGTCTGTTACTACAGAATTCTAATTAAATTATTCAGTTTTGTACTTGTCAATTATCGTTATCAATTTTTAACGGATGTCCCCCACCCCCCACCCCCATTTATCTTCCAGTGGCTATAAAATGCAGTAAAAACAAGTCCAGTCCCCAAGAAGCTGTGCAAGTTCTTTCTTCAGTTCGACTCAATTTACGAGGCTTGTTATCGAAAGCAAAGGTGAGAGTGACGTGTGAATTAATTAGAATTGTCATATAAAGAAAGGTCGTTAGTATCAGTTTACCACCCTTAAGTCTTTACATCAGGGATAATTTTAGGCCTTTGTTATATCTTAGACAACAGCCTGCAGGTGATTCGTTGTGTTGGTGAGAATATTGTTGGTCCAATGGCTAAACCACCCTAAACGTTAGCAACTTAGGAGTCTTTGAAATTAATGTTCACGATCCAGCCCTTAATGCCTTCTTTCAATTAAACAAAAACAATGCTCTTTTATTTATTATCACTTTTCCCAAAGTGTGACATATATGCTACTGGTGGCACTTGGGTAAATTTTTTATTTTAATATATATTTATTTCAGTGCATATTAGAAAAAAGTGTAACTAGCATATCAGATCTATGACTTCATGAATATTATTGCTCATTTTTCATTTACAGTAGTGATGTAATGTTTCCTTTAAAAAAGACTTTTATTTAAGTAAAGAAAAAATTGATTTAGATAAAAATACTACGTAGGTGGTATATGTGTTTGACCAAAAAATCGTTAACTGAAATATCTCGTTAGTTTACAAATACCAACCTGTGAACCAAAGGTGGGGATGGGGATGCCTAAGAGTCACCTAGGGAGCTTTTCTGAAGACTAGATTCTTTATCTGTGACAGATACAGATTCAGGTCTGGGGTGGAGCCCGGGAAATCTGTTAAATTTCCTAGGTGACTCTAACATGTAGCCGGGTTTGGATTATACCTCTGGAAGCAAAATTTAAGGGAATATGACTTTGAGCATAACTTAGTAGTTTTTTTCCTAATCTTTACCTGGTGTCACTATTTAATTTTGGGTTGCAAACTAATTTTGACTCACTTCTGAGAGCAAGTCTGTGCACATTTTTACTCTGTAAAACATTTCCAGAGTATGTCTTTTTATTAATTGCTCAATCTTTTCAGGTCAAGGCATCATTTTTGCCCCTTTATATAATTACCTTACATTACTATTTCTATCTGCATGCTTCACAGGAGAACTGTATTTTCTCTCAGGTTGGCAGCAAACTTCAGAATTATGTTTCTCTCAGAAATCTGCAAGAACTTTTCTAAAGTCAGAGCTGCAAGAGAGTATGGTGCTGATAACACCAAGGTCCAGAGTTTGATCCCTGTACCAGCCAGGTGTTTTCTCTACTGATCACATTGCAACAGTTCTTATGTCATTCTCTTAAGAAATGCTGTACAATCATCTAGTCAAGTCTGATGAAAGATATTGGCAAGCTAAATAAAGTATATTTCTGATTAAAACAAACAAACATGCACACACACACACAAAACGTGGTCATAAAATCCTCAAGCTGATATTCTTGGGTACCTTTATTGGCTCAGCAGGTGGTTCCCGGAGAGGCATTTCAAAACATTTTCAGCTATGGTAGCATTATTGAAGTATGTTGCAATAAACCTCCCAAGGCAATTCTCTTCCTAGGGAGAGGGTACATTTATTTTTATTTTATTTTTGCTGGGCTTCTTTGCTTTTACCAAATCTTGATAATCTTTGTGGTCTCTGAGGCCTAAACCAAAATTAATTTTCAAATAAGTAGCATAAAGGGTATGATTTATATGAATTTGGATATAAAATATATTTGTTTTGGTTGCATACACAATAAATATATTTGTTTTGCTTAGTTGAATAATATCTGTTCATCCAAAAATCATCCTAAACATTGAAATGAATAACCATTATTTAGGCAACCACTTTGAAGAACAGAGCTCATTTGAATTTCTAAGTTCAGGCATGTTGTTTTGATTCATTATGTAATTATTGCAGCTTGTACATTTCCAAGATGGTGAGTAGAACAGATATTACCATTGCTACTATAATGTTATGGTATTATTATGCAAATTGCATTTTAATTCTATACTCTATATCTACTTTATTTTAAAGAAATTTTCATTGTTTTGATAGTTCTGCTTTGTTTTTTACATTGCAGCAACTTTTTACAGATGTGGCAAGTGGAGACATTTCCAGGGAGTTAGCTGATGAAATAGCAGCTATGGACGCCTTAGTAATGGAGCTCCAAGACCTAAGCAACCGATTTCGAAATCAGTATTGACTGTGTTGGGAGAAGTTTCTGGAAAAGGTGCTTTTACCTTCTGGAATTTCTCTTCTACCTGAATATCTGAAATATGAGATATTGATTTCTTAAAATAAATTTCTGTTTTATGGCTAACCTTCTTGTTTTTGTGATATTATCAAATGCTTGTGCTTTTTGAAGTATATTAAATAAAAAGTTCCCTATTTCTTTAGGCTTAGTTACAGTTGAATTCAGCATTTTTATTATTCTTGAGGTTTTTGGCACAAAGACTAAATAAATTAGTTTTCTTTTTAGTATAGGATTTATTCCCTCATAGCCTAACATGAATTGGATCATTTCTTGGAAAACCTTGGTCTAAACAGGAAAAAAAAAAAAAATCATATACTACAACTTTGTGGAATTATTAGGTTGGCTGCTTTATTATCCAAAAGTGATAAAAGAGTGGATTTGGCAATGGAAACGTTTACACTTAAGATTTTTTGTGTTTGTGTCAGAAAGATACAGCCTTCTCTGAATTCTGAATTGGAAATATGAACATGGTTTAACTTCTAAATCAAGAAAGTGCAAGAAAAAAATGACATAACCCAAATTTTGACTCAACGATTAGCCACTAGTAACCAAGCTTTACCTCCTCATTGTGTATACTGCCAGCCCTAAAGATGGTTGCTTAAGAAGGCCGTTATGGGTGAAGATAGCTATAGATGGGTGAAGATTTACAAAAATGGCAAAGTAAAATGCTTTCTTAGTAACGTCTGTGAAACCAATATTGAAGGCAGCAGCTGAGCTTAATAATCTCAGTACAAAAGTCATAGTGAAGAATTCTAAGTCCTGGCATTTGTTGCTGAATTTTTGGGTTCCATGCATAAATCACTTGACCCTTGTTTTTCTTCCATGTTCTTATTTATAAGATATGAATAATTTCTACTCCTAGCTTCTTTGTGAGTTTAAACTGCCTTTGGAAATTTCAAAATTCATAAAGTATTCTGAACATTAAAAAACACTAAAAAGTTCTTACATCAATGGATTTTGGTTATGAATGCTTATCAGTTCTAAATGTTCTTTTTCCTTAACCACCTGCTTCTCTTTTCTGTTGTCATACTAGCCTAAAAAACATGTCAATGTATGCCCCAAAGCAGTTTCTCTTACAGAAGAGACAATACCTGTGAGAAAGACCAGTAAAATGTGGTAGCAGCATGAGTTAACATTATGGATCAACTTAAATCTTTTATGGAAGCCATTGAGGAATGGCTTCTATAAATGGATGATGGATGGATGGGTGGGTGGATTGTTGAATGGATGGGTAAAGTAAGGTTTTAAGATGACCTTTATCGGTTTTGAGCTGTGAACCCAAATAGGAAACAAAAGAAATACTGAAAAGGCCATGGATTTAAGTAATCAAGTGGAAGACTGAAGTAGAGCTTCAAAGTTTTAGAAGTTTTTAGTTCTCAATTTGCTTTCCTTTGGGTTCAAGATAGAAAGGCATCAGTGATTGTGGGCAGTCACAAACCAAGTCACAAAAGGGTTATCTCCTTCTAGTCCTATTCTCCAGTGCTATGCTGGACCAAAATCTACAGGATGCTGCCTTGTATCCTCTGTTATCTTGCAAGGATTTCACAAAAGAGAGAGGTATTAGATGTCTTTTTTAGAAGACATAGATGTGCTCCACAAACGATTAAATTTAAAAATAAAAAAAAGACATTGACCTATTGGTTATATTTAATAATGTTATGTGAATGTTTAACATAATTGAAGAAAATGTATGGGGAGGAAAGTAAGAAAAGCTTGGGGTTTTAAAAATGAAACTTCATCTTCCCCACCTGCTAACACTTACTGTTTAACACTTAGCGATTTGATTTCTTCACCTGTAAAATGGGTATGGTGATAATGGTATCTTCCAGGAAATTATTCCTATGTCTTATGGCACTTTGACCCAGCTTTGGAGTTAGTAACACAGGATCTGTTTAAACAGCTATGTATCATTTACTGTAGGGTCTTTGGTGCTTTGTATTGATATGCTATGGTTAAATATCTTTTATAAGTTTCAACTTTGGTTTTCTAGTATTAATGCTTTTGTTTTCAGAATTATTCTTTTGCTTTGTCAACTACAAAACTAGAAAAGATGTGATCCTTTAATTTTTATTAAGTTCCCGCAGTATGAATAATAATACCTACAAGTGACTGAGTTCTCACTATGTGCCAGGCATTTTACATAGCATCATCTTTCACCCTCAAAAAAGCCCTGCTAGGGCCGGTGTGGCTCACTCGGGAGAGTGTGGTGCTGATAACACCAAGGCCACAGGTTCAGATCCCATATAGGGATGGCCAGTTCGCTCACTGGCTGAGTGTGGTGCTGAAAACACCAAGACAAGGGTTAAGATCCCCTTACCAGTCATCTGTTAGGAAAAAGAAAAAAAAAAAAAAACAAACCCTGCTAGGTCAGTTTGTTAGATCAATAAGAAGGGTCACAAACTCTAGAAAGAGAAACAGCCAGGATTCCAAGACTGTTAAAAGCTGCATTTTTTCTCCTTCCTATGCTGAAGCTTCTAAGGGTCAGCTGATTTCAGCCTTCTTCTTTCTATCAGTGGGATACTTGGACAGTTTGACTGTCATCATTTATAAAGTTCTCCAAGAGAAATTTTGTGAGGTCTCAGTTGATAATAGCCTATGGTTTACTAAAATTATTTACTCTTTTTTAAAAAATTTTAACAAATTCCTCATCACTCTTTTTCCAAAGAGGTAGCTTAGTCAATGGGGGCCCTAACTCCAGAGGAGTGAAAATAAACTGCAGTGGAATAAGGGATCCCTTCTCAACACCTGAAATCCAAACCCAAGAAGCATAGAGAGTTGGTGCTGAGTCTGGGCGGCAGAATAGAGGGTATGTTGAGGGGTGGGGAGTAGAAAGGCGGGGCTCAGAATGACAGAATCCCAGAATGGACTTTGAGGTCCCTATTTAGGGGTGGGGGGATCAGCCTTAACTCAGGCACATCCTCAGTACAGTGATGAGGACCACAAACATTGAAAGCACTGACTGGTTTAATGTGTATCAAGACTATTCTTTTCATGCCATACTTGTTTCTGTTGGATGTGCTATCAGTGTGGTATTCATAAGCAGAAATGTAAAGAAGAAATAATAACAAATATGGGTAAATCCAGCTACTTTCCAGACTTAGTCCAGCAATTATGACATAAGCAGAAGTCTGGCTAGTTTGGGCTTTTTGTGACCATTTATCCAAATTATGGAAGATCTACTAGGTTAAAACTCTGGGTGAGTCTGATGAAAAGTATGTCTTTTTTTCCATTTCTGTTTTTATAACATCCACATCAATCTAAATTTCTGTTTAGATAAGGTAACTCTACTTTACTGGCCAAGAGTGGGGAATAAAATCTGTTAAGTGGATGCAACACACTTCTTCTCTGACTGTTCATTCAACAGGCTGGATAGTGAAATGGCAAAGAGCCTTTATTCCGTTGGTGGGTGCCATGCTGTGGTAGTACAGATGGATTTTTCACAACATGCAGAAGTGCTTATAAATAGATAGGTTTCAATCAACAAGTAGCTTATTCAGGCATGTGCTCAAATATAGTAGCTGCATTCATTAGACAGACATTTCCACTAATCCCAAGACTATACTAATAAAAGAGTAATCCCTTATGGGCTAAAGGTAGTGCTGGTTTGCTTTTCACTCTTAGAGCCTTTCACAGACCAAGGCCTAATAATAATTGTAGCTGTATTTGGTTTTCGCCAACTGAACTTAAAAGCTGAGCTTATCTTGAAATTTTTTCTTTTTTTTTTTAAGTTGCAGTAGCTTAGTGAACAAAGAGGTACTTTTTACTCTGGTTATGTAGCTTGCAGCAAAGCCAATTTAAAAACCAATTGTGTGTGCATTTGTGTGTGTGTGTGTTTTCTCATTACTCCATGAAGTACTATCTTTTCACACTGGTTAATAGAAGTATTTGCTTGAGCAGACTTCTGGGTTTTTTTTCTTTGACTTTAGTATAAATAACAAGTTAATGGCCAATTTCGAGAGTACTTGCAAGCTCTTAGTATAGTGGTCTGACTTTTTACGTAGACCCTTTTTTTCCCTTGGGCTTGGCTTTGTTCAAAGGTCTTTACTCCTCCCATATTATTCAGAGCTAGCTGTAATTAGTTTGCTTAGCACAACACCAAAATTTTTCCCTTGCCAGATCTGCCTTCCTTTTTATTATTCTGACTTCTCATAAACTGCAGTGACCCGTGAGTCAACCTCACCATCTCTTGGCCCTGTGCCAACATTGTGATCTATGAAAAGGGAGTCCTGCCAAGGGCTACAAGGCGGAAAACTGATATTATTAAAGTGGTCTCCTGAACGGTAAGTATCACCCATTTTTTAATCTTTTCTGATGTTGTTGCCAAAAAGAGATGGGGGAGGTAAATCATGTTAATGTTAAGGAGCTAACCCATGCATTGCTAACTTTTTCCAGACCGAGGGCTCAAATGAACATCAGTGTCTATAGGCATACAGAAATTACTACACAATGCTGCTCACAGACAGAAACATGCTTTTTGAAGACTCAACCTCTCTGAGCCTGTTTCCTTACCTGTAGCCTGTTAGTGATCCATATCAAACAGAGGTGTTAAAACAAGATCAGTTGAGAGAATGCAGGTAAAGTGCTTTGAAAATTTAAAAAAAAAAATTTTAATAGAAAGACAATGAAAGTAATAATGTCTTAGAGGTGTTAAAACAAGATCAGTTGAGAGAATGCAGGTAAAGTGCTTTGAAAATTTAAAAAAAAAATTTTTTAATAGACAATGAAAGTAATAATGTCTTAGAAACCATTTGGTAATAAACACTGACAACCTTTTCTGTCCTCACTTGGGAGCCTATGACATTAAGTACCACTGAGCAATCTTTTCCCCATTTCTGGGCTGCAAGTGGGGATAAGGGAAGGAATAAAGGAAAAGATATGATGGATGTTTATGAAGTGAAGGAGAAAGAGAACCAAGTTCCTATCATCAGGATTTCTCAGGTTGGTGCTAGGAAAAAGAAAGAGAAATGATGGTAGAGAGGAACAAGCAAAAAAATGAAGGAAAGGCAGAATTGACTGACTAGAATGAACTCAGGATTAGAGGACCTGGATTGAAGTCCCACCTTCACCATTTCCTAGCTGTGATCACACCTGAGCCCTTGAACCTCTCTGGGCCTCAATTTCCTCAGCTATAAAATGCAAACGCCCACCCTACAGACCAGACAGAATTTACCAGATGATGTATGTGAAGTATTCTGTGAGCAACTGTGCACAATTAGTTCTTGTTGTAATCAAGAGAAAGGGGCATTGTGGATGGTATCAGTTCCCAGGGGCTGGTGGAGTCCCTGGATGGGGGGGTATCCAGCAACTTGGCTCCAGTTTCTGTAATCCCCGTGGGGGTCATAACCCAGTGGTTTGAGAAACAATGCTGCAGAATCTTTCAGTCTTCTGCGTGTCGTCCATCACCCTACTTACTGAAATCAGTTTGGCCTATAGGATGTCTGGTGCCAGGGCTGATAAAAGCCTTCTTGGTATTTTTACAGCTGTCTGGCCAGAAGACCTGCTTATGCTTCAGCCATTCTTGTTTACAAAAAAATATGTAACAGTAACAGAACTAGGGTGTGTTCCAAATACTATGTTGATTTCCCTGACCATAATTAGAACGTAGGGTTATTTTTTTCAGGTAGACATGCCCTGATTAATGTTCACCTTCCCTTTTTTATAAATTACACAAGTATTCCATGTTCATCTTCAGAAAATTAGAAAATACAAATAAGCAAGAAGAAAAAAATTAAAATCATCTAAAATCTCACCCGTATAGAAGATAACCCTTTTAACATTTTTCTAGATTATTTCTTATGTAAATAAATACACATATATCTGAGAAAGACTGGCTTTTTGTTGTTGTTCACTTTTTACTTAATTACACTTTTCAATAAAGTACATGGAATCAGGCCTTTCTTTAATATTTGTGGAGCTCAGGGCCAGAGTACAAATAGAGGCCCATGTACCATATACCTAAATATTTCAAAGTTCTAAATCAAGCTAGGAAGCTGTTAAATTTGTTTTAAGCTTTGATCTTGACAAATATTGCTTTATAATGACTTGGAAGGCCATGTTTTAATTTAGAGTTCTCAAGAATCTCAGAATTCCAGACCAGAAGAGGGGTGCAGAGAGAGCCAGCCCTCCCTCAGCTCCATCCTGCTCTGCAGGGTCCCTGTGCACGTGTACACACCCCCAGCAGCCAGTCTCAGGTCTGTCCACACCACTCACAAACAGCTCTACCTGGCTACCCCTCAGACCTACGAGTGCACAGACCAGAGGCCACTGCACCCTCAGGAATATGGGCCCAGGGGAGAGGCACATGCAGCTTCTGGATGCAGGCTTTATGCCTATGGGCAAGAAACTCTTGAGGTCCCGGGCACCTGAGCATGGTTTGGAAGATGGGGCTAGTACAGGCTCAAGGTGGGCATGTCCTCTTTGCCCTGTGAGTAAAGGGTGTCTGGAGGGGGATCAGAGAGGGACTTTTTAAAATGAAAGGCCCAGGGCATAGGCACCTCTTGTTGGTTTAAGGGTGATACTGATGGGAAAATGGTGTCAGAATAGGAGTTGGGAGGATATTCCCCTCTTCTTAATATTTCTAAGAGAGAAAATTTCTATTTCACATGCTAAGAAGGAAAAGGAGGAACAATTCAGCCTCTCTCCATTCCACATTTATCTAGTCCTTAAGACTGACTTAAAGAACTAGACAACCCATCTCTCTATCTCAATAGGTTAAACCAGCGTATCTCATCCTTGACATTATTGACATTTGGGTTGGATAATTCTTTGTTTGGGGAGGCTGTCCTGTGCATTGTAGGATGTTTGCCACTATCTCTGGCCTTTACCTACTAGATGTCAGTAGCACATCCCTCCCACTTGTGACAATCCAAAATATTTACACATGCTGCCAAGTGTCTCCTGGGGGACAAAATTGCCCTCTTTTGAGGACCACTGGGTTAAACAACAGATTAGACAGAACTGAAGAGAGAATGACTGAAGGGAAGGATAGGTCTGAAGATAATGCAGCACATTCTATATCAGAAAGGGAGAAAAATGAAAGTTATGAGACAAAGAGGATAGATTTCCACAGAGGTATGTTTAGTTAAAATTGCAGAAAGATATTAAAGAAAATGGGGAAGAGGTATTTGAAGATGAAAATATTTCAGAATTGGTGAAAATGATTGATTCTCAAATTCAGAATTTCCATATAGATTTTAAAATCACTTCTCAATTTACACATACTCATAACCTGCAGGGATTTTGAAAAGGAAAAAATGTTAATTGATACCATTTGTAATGGCATAAAAATTCAAAGACAGATTTTTTCCAACTTATGATGGTTTCACTTATGATTTTTTGATTTACAATGCTGCAAAATGATACAAATTCAGTATATTCCTCAATTTAGGACTTGGTTACATCCCAATAAACCCATCATAAGTTGAAAGTAAGTCGAAGAGCACCTGTACTTAGGAATCAATCTTTTCAATGATTGATAAAGGCAAACACTTCAACAGAAAACTAAAACATTTTCAGGGAAACTAAAGTAGTCCTAAATAAATGAATGGTGGGAATACTAGCCTCATGAATTAGAAAACTCAACATAGTAAAGATGTTGTTTCTCCCCCAAATAATCTATAAATTCAATATAGTCTTAATAAAAATTCCAGTAAATTTTTGTGGAAATTAGAAATGATTCTAAAATGTATATGGAAATTCAAGGATTGAAAATAACCAAAACAATCTTGAAGAACACAGTCAAAGACTTACACTACCAGATATCAAGTCTTATTATAAAGTGACAATAAGACAGTGTGATATTAGTGCAAAGACAAATAGACCAATCGAACAGAATATGGAATCCAGAAATACACAAACATATACATACACTTGATTTATGACAAAGGTGGCACTGCCAGACAGTGGAGAAAGGATGATCTTTTCAATAAACGGTACTGAGTCATTAAGATATCCATGTCAGAAAAAAATGAATCATGATCCCCTACCTCACACCATACATAAAAATCAATTCCAAGTGAACTGTAGACCTAAATGTAAAACAATAAAGCTTCTAGAAGATAACATAGCAGAATATCTTCATGGCTTTAGGGGAAGTAAAGCTTTCTTGAATGGGACTCAAAAAGCTCTAATCTTATAGGAAAAAAATTTTAATATTGGCCTTCATTGAATTAGGAGCTTCTGTTCATCAAAAAACATAAGGAATGAAAAATCAAGCTAAAGAGGTGGGAGGAGATATTTGCAATACATATAACCAGAAATGGATGTATATTCAGAATATTAAACAAATAAAAACTATAAATCAATTAGAAAAAGAATGAACAAAAGTGAAAAACTGGGCATTTCACAAAAATACAAAATAAAACATACAAATAAGTAAAATATACAAATATATAAAGTGTACAAATAAAATACACAAATAAATAAAAAACAAATAAAAATTCAAAATATAAAAATACAAAAATATGCTCAGACTCAGTCAGCAGAGAAATGCAAATTAAATTTTGATGAGATGTGACCACATCTCTCAACAGAATGGCGAATGTTAAAATGACTGTGTATAGCAAATGTTAGTGAGGATGTGGAGTAATAGCAACTCTTACTGTTGCTATGGGAGTGTGACAATGCTCTAGAAGACAGCTGGACAATATCTGCTAACTTTGAGGATATGCATACTTTATGACCCAACAATTTTACTCCTAGGTGTACACACATACACAAGCACAAATGCATGCACACATGCACCAAAACTCTGATACAAGAATGTTTGTAGCAGCATTATCCATAACAGCCTCCAAATGGAAATAATCCAAATGTCTACCAGCGATAAAATGGATACATAAATGGTGGGATAGTCATGCAATGGAGTATTCTGCATTAATAAAAATGAATTTTCTACAGCTACAACACAGCAACAATGTGAGTGAATCTCTCAAATGTTATGAAGCCAGATGTGAAAAAATGCATGCTGCACATCTCCACATATGAGCTGATAACATTAAACTATATTGTTTAGTGATGCATGTTTGGTGTTAAGACTGTAAAGGAAAGCAAAGAATTGATTATCACAAAAGATAGGATAGTGGTTTCTCTTGTGGGCCGAAATGGGTGATAGCTGCGGAGGTGCACAGAGAGGTTCTGAGGAGTTGGAAGTATCATACTTACTAACTTGGGTCATGGTAAACATGGTTCTTTTGCCAAATCATTGTTAAACATTTTTGTTTTGTACATTTTTCCAAATGTGTGTCATATTTCACAGTAAAAAGCTTTATATTAGGAACAGTGCAGAGACTCTTAATGTGAACCTGTCTACTTTCTCCCCTCATGATTTTTGCACTTTTTCTACCTCTTTGTTCTTTCCTTCTTTTTGAGGAAACCTGACCCCTCTTCTCAAGCAGTTTTTCTTGCAATTCACACAGCTGACTTTTGGAAAGCATACTGCTTTTTGAGGTGAAACTTGGCAGCACAAACCCAAATTTAACCCTATCCAACTTTAACATCCCATCCACACCCACCACCAAACACCTCCTTAAACAAAATATAGCAACATTTTGGGCCGGCCCGGTGGCGCACTGCTATAGTGCGCCGCTTGGGAAGCGCGGTGGCGCTCCTGCCGAGGGTTCGGATCCCACATACAGACCGGCCGCTCACTGGCTGAGCGAGGGGTGGGAGCCGGTCACGAAAAAAGAAAAAAAAAACTCACTGGCTGAGCAAGGGGTGGGAGCAACACCGAGGGTTGCGATCCCGTGGCCGGTCCCGTACGGGCGCGACACTGAGGGTTGTGATCCGTTGCCGGTCACGAAAAAAGAAAAAAAACACACGCATCCAGATAAACCCTCACCTGTGTGTCTTCTTCCTCCAAGAATCTCAAGACTCACAAATCAGTCCTGACAACATTTGTTTTCTCATCTTCAGGAATGTAGCTGGTACATTCTATGTGAAAGAGGCACTCTCAGGAAGGAGTATGAACTGAACACAATGAAGAGTATCTTATTTCATCTGCACAGAACGAAAGAGTGGCTTTCCTTTCCCAGTGTCTGTGTAAGTCTGAAGACTTGAGTGAAGGAAGGGTGGCTGAGCTTATTCCCAAGGATAGAAATGTGACTGGTGGGGCAGAGGACTTCACTGTGTCTGTTTACTTCCTTCATGATTTCTCTTATAATAGAATCTGTTGCTGTGGGTTGACTGAATTGTGTCGCCCAAAGTCCATATGTTAGAAGCTTAATTCCAACTGTAATTGTTGAGGATGGGAAATATTACGGTAATTGAAAGGTGGGTCCTTGAAGAGGTGATTCGATTGTAGGACCTTGCTGTAGTGAATGGATTAATAATGGTGGTCAGGGGCATAGTTCTGAGAGCTTTAAAAGAAGAGTACATGAGAGTTTCTCTCTCTCTGCTCTGCCATTTCTGTCATGTGAGACCCCTGGGTCACTGTTGCCACCACTAAGACCCTCACCAGATTATGTTCCCAGGACTTTGGACTTCTCAGCCTCCAAAACTGTAAGCAATAAATTTCATCATCTTCAAATCACCCAGTTCCAGATATTTGTTATAAGCAACAGAAATGGACTAATACAGAAAATTGGTACCAGAGAACTGGAGTGTTGCTCGTAACAGATACTTGAAAATGTGGAAGCAGCTTTGGATCTGAATAATAGGCAAAGGCTGGAAGAATTTAAAGGAGCAGGCTAGAAAAAGTCTAGATGCTGGTGGGAGTTTAGAAGACAAGAAAACCAGGGAAGGTTTAAAATGTTTTAAAGACTTGTTAAATAGTGGCAACTTTAATGCTTATATATATATGGACAGTAAAGACCTTTCTAAGGGGTTGTCCAATGTAAATGAAAAGGGACTGATTGGAAACTGGGGCAAAGATCACCCTTGCTATGAACTGGCAAGGAACTTGGCTGCATTCTGTTCATGCCCCAAAATTTCATGGAATGTGGAACTTCAACGTGCTGACCCAGGGTATCTGGCAGAATAAATTTCTTTCTTTTTTTTTTTTTTGTCTTTTTCCGTGTCCGGCAACGGATCGCAACCCTCAGTGTCGCCCCCGTACCGGACCGGGACCGGCAACGGGATCGCAGCCCTCGGTGTTGCTCCCGCGCCTCGCTCAGCCAGTGAGCAGGAACCCGCCTGTATGTGGGATCCGAACCCTTGGCGGGAGTGCCGCCGCGCTTCCCAAGCAGCGCACTATAGCAGTGCGCCACCGGGCCAGCCCTGCAGAAGAAATTTCTAAGCAGCAAAACATTCAAGAAGCTGCATGGCTACTTGTAACAGCTTATGCTGAGTTATGGCAGTAAAGGCATGACATAAAGACAGAATTTAAAAGGAAAGTAGAGTGTAGAGATTTGGAAAATTCGCAGCCTGGCCATGTGGTAGAGAAGCAGAGAGTAATTTCAGGAGAAAAAAATGCAATGGTACTAAGAAGATTAGTACAAAAGAAGGGGATTATCAAGAGAAGGGGGGAAAGGCCCTGAAGGCATTTCAGAAGCCTCTTGGGCCAACCCTTCCATCTCAGGCCTAGTGGCCTAGGGAGACTGAATGGTCTTCAAGAACAGGCCCAAGGTGCCCTCCATAGGCTCGCTGCCCAGAGCCACCTTGGGAAGCTGCTTCCAACACATCACCTGGGCTGCTTTGGCTGCTCCAGCCATGGCTAAATTGGCCCCAGGTGTGGCTGGACCCCCAGCTTTGGAAAATATAAACTGGAAGCCTTGGTGGTGTCCACATGGTGTTAAGTCTGTAGGCTTGCAGAATGCCAGAACTGTGGAGGCACAGGAGTCTCGGGCCCAGGAAGAGATCTGTCGCATGGGCAGAGACACCAGACAGCCTTTGCTAGAGCAATGCCAAGCAAAAACATAGCATCGGAGTTGCAGCAGAGAAACCCCATCAGCACCATGTCTGGTGGAACAGTGAGAGCAGGATAGCCATGGAGACCCCAGAATTGTGAAGCTACCAGCATGCAGCATCAGCCTGCAAGAGCTGAAGCATAGCCTGACACCAGGAAAGCCATAGGAGTGGAGCTTCCCAAGGACTTGGGGACCCAACCTCCACACCAGTGTGCAGAGGACTTCAAACATGGAGTTAAGGTACATGATTCACCAACTTTGAGATTTAATGCCTGCCCTGCTGGGTTTTGGACTTGTTTGGGACCTGTTACCCCCCTTTTGGGGTGTATTTCTCCCTTTTTGAATGGGAATATGTGCTCTATGCTTGTCCTACCATTGTATCTTGGAAGTAGATAACTTGTTTTGATTTCACAGATGGGACTGTGGACTTTGGACCTTTTGAGTTGAAACAAGTTAAGACTTTGGGGATAGGATGACTATATTAACCTGCGAGAAGAACATGAACTTTGGGAGCCAGGGATGGAATGCCATGAATTGATTGAATTGTGTCCTCCAAAGTCCATATATAGAAGCTTAATTCCCACTGTAACTATTGAGGGTGGGAAATCCTATTATGGTAATTGAAAGGTGGGTCCTGGTGGGAAATCCTATTATGGTAATAATTCCCACTGTAACTATTGAGGGTGGGAAATCCTATTATGGTAATTGAAAGGTGGGTCCTTGAAGAGGTGATTAGATTGTAGAACCATGCTGTAGTGAATGGATTAATAATGGTGGTCAGGGGCGTGGTTCTGAGGGCTTTGAAAGAACAGTACATGAGAGTTTCTCTCTCTCTTCTCAACCATTTCTGCCATGTGAGACCTCTGGGCCACTTTTGCCACCACCAAGACGCTCACCAGATGTGTTCCCTGGACTTTGGACTTCCCAGCCTGTGAAACTGTAAGCAATAAATTTCATTTTCTTACAAATCACCCAGTTCCAGATATTTTGTTATAAGCAACAGAAACAGACAAATACACCTGTCTTCCTAAGGGAGCAGTGATTGACACAGTCATTTATCCTTGACTGTAACATTCCACCAAATAAACTGCTTCCCTGCACTGATCCCAAGTTCTATAGGTTCATTTGGGACATAATTATTTTGAAATGTTATGAGTTTCTCATAAGTTTATTCTGTCCTAGAAACTTTGAGAATAGATGAGGCTGCCAGCTTCTAAGAGGCCTCCAATGATCCCTGCCTCCTGGTATTCACAGAATTGTGAAATTCCCTTTCCTTGAGTACCTTGTTTCTACAATAAAATATTGGCAACATTGAAAGAGAGTCACTTCCATGATTAGGTTATGAAAGATAGTGACTTCTCTCTTATTAGCAGACTCTCTCCCTGGCTGCCTTTCATAAAGCAAGCTGCAATGTTGGAGAGGCCCATGCGGTCAGGAACTGAGGGTGTCCTCTGGCCAATAGCCCCCAAAGCCCCGAAGAAAGCAAGGAACTGAGGAAGTCCCATGGTTCAACAACCCTCGAAGACTGAATCCTGTCAAGAAACACTTGATCTTGAGAACAAATCCTTCCCCAGTTGAGCCTTCAGATGAGACCCTAGCCCTGGCCAACACCTAGATAGCAGCTTTATGAGCAACCCTGAAGTAAAGGATGGCTCATCTGTACCAGAACTCCTGTCCCTCAAGAACTTTGAGGTAATGAATAGGTGTCATTTTAAGTTGCTAATTTACCTTAGCCACTTATTATAAAGTGATAGATAACCAATACCGTAGATTTTACCTGCCAACTTTCCCTCCATAACATATCCTTAATAATCACTAATAATTACAAAATATGCCTTTTTCTGAATATAATTTGTTGTTTTGACGATGATAGACTGACATACAAATTAAACTCAATGTGCTTTAATTGTCTACCATATTGCATCAAAATCAGTCATCTCCTTAGAGAGTTGAACTAACAGACCATATATGGGCATTAAGAAGCATCTATGGTCGGGCCAGCCTGGTGGCGCACTGGATAGTGCGCTGCTTGGGAAGCGCAGCGGCGCTCCCGCCCGAGGGTTTGGATCCCACATACAAACCGGTTCCTCCTCACTGGCTGAGCGAGGCGCGGGAGCGACACCGAGGGTTGCGATCCCGTTGCTGGTCCCGGTCTGGTGCGGGGGCGACACTGAGGGTTGCGATCCGTTGCCGGACACGGAAAAAGACAAAAAAATAATAATAATAAATAAATAAAAGAAGCATCTATGGTCTAAAATGCAGCTCTAGTTATGTCACTCCTCTGTTTAAAGGCCTCCTGGAATTCTCCATGAAGTACAAACTCTTTGCTGTGACATTCGCAATGTGACCCGAAACCACCTTCCCAAGCTTTCTCCCCATTACACCACTCCCTGCTGGTACCTCATGCATAGGCCAACAGGGTAGTGCCTAGCCCCTGTTCCCATGCTGCAACCTGACCCTCCCCATGTCTCTTTTCTCTCCTGCCACCCTTCATGGTGCTCTCCTCTCCTTTCCCCACCTCATCTCTGCTGTGAAAGCCCACCTCTTCAAGCCTACCTCTTCCGTGGGATATCTCCCAGAACCCACGTGCACCTCTAAGCCAGGTGCTTTGTCTCCTCCTTTGATCCCCCACATCACTCTTGGCCTTGCTTAGGGTACTTGTCATGTTCTGACTCTCATCCTGGTTTGCTCTCTGTCCCTTCTCTGATTCAGCCTCCTCTGATCCTCCATGTAAGACCAAAGGGAGATTGTCCCTCATTCTCTGTGTGGCCCTTCCTACACCTAGAATGTTACCTTGGCCATAGTGAGGAGGTGTCACCCGATGTTTGTGGCATTGAATTTAATGAAAGGCAGATCGTGAAATGGTGCAGCATCACCCAGACAGTATTAATAGAAGTTTTACTAAAAAGGGACTCTATGGCCAAAGAAGTTTGGGAAACCAAGTGTTATGGGTTAAATGTGTCCCCCCAAAGTTTATGTTTTAGAAACTTGACTCCCACTGTAACAGTGTTAAGAGGGTGGGAAATCCAATTATAGTATTTGAAAGGTGGGAAATTTAGGAGGTGATTGGATCCTGAGGGCCTTGCCCTCATAAATGAATTAATCCATTAATGGGTTAATGGTTTAATGGCTTATCAGGGAGTGGGTCTGATGGCTTTACAAAGAGAGCAAGTGAGTACACTAGCTCTCTTGCTCAAGCCATTCTCACCCTGTGACACCCTGCGTCACCATGGACTCTGTACAGAGAATTCACCGAGAACAAAGCCCTTACCAGATGCACTCCTGAACCTTGCATTTCCCAGCCTCCAAAACTGTAAGAAATAAATTTCATTTTCTTATAGATTACCCAGTTTCAGGTATTCTGTTATAAGCAACAGAAATGGGCTGATATAGCAGGTGTGCTCGGTCCCTTTATGAAGTGCCACCACGGACGTTAGATGATGAAAGTCTCGGAGAAGCCCTGCAGTAAGGAAACAGGTGTAGCCCAGCTCCCAGCTCTGGCTGTCCGTAAGGCTGTGATTTGGGCAGGAGGTTTAGAGGCAGCCTCAGTTACTTCTCTACAGGGTCCCTGCCCATTTAGAACTTACCTCTTAGCGGGTGCAGTGTGTTTTTGGTTTGTTTTTTCTCATGAAGGCTGTTCATGAGTTTATCTTGCTATATAGTCTATATATATATATATATATAGTCTAGACTATCTATATAGTCTATATAGTCTATAGATCTGTCTCATGAGTTTATCTTGCTACATAGTCTATGTTCATTGCCCGTGTCTAGTCACAGGTAACTCCAGGATGACTTCAATTGATGATGTTTTGAATGGATACTCAACTCCTAAAGATCACCGATCCTACTGTTAGGAACTAAGCCACCTATATGAAGGTACTTCAAAAAGTTCATTGAAGGATTCATATTATCTTTTAATTCCATTTTTCCACAAGCTTTTTCAAGTACCCTTGTATTGCGTTTAGAACCATGTCTGATAACTAGTCCTCGTGGAACTTTCTCAAGGTTGCAGAGACTGTATTGAAAGACTTCAGATATTAGAAATCTTTTAACTCATTTTTGCACCAAGTGTTGCCAGATTCAGTTCTATTTAATGCATGTTTAATAAGCATTTTCTGTGTGTCAGGCACTGAGCTAGGAGCTTAGAGTATGAACCTCGATAATAAATTGTTCCTGCCCTAAAGAATGCCCAGTCTAAGTCAGAACATATACAGATTATTTTCATACAATTCTGTGAGTGCTAAACTCTGCTTTTCCCTGTATATAAGCAAGGGGTGGGCGTGGGTGGGGTGGGAAGGCATCATTTGAGACACTTACCCTAGGGAAGGAAAGCCTAGGATGAGAGTTAGTTGAAAGATGTGGAAAAGTCACCCTGGAAATAAAGGTGGAAAAAGAAAATCCAGTTCAACAGATCTGTTTTTCTAATGCTCACTTTCTGCCAGCACCTCTGTCTTCTAGGTCCTAAGGGTTCTAAGATAAATGAGGCACCCTCACTTCCTTCTAGGACTTTAGCTAGGGGTGGCAGGTGCAGAGGTCAGGTGACACTCATAGGAACTGATGAATGGAAACAGAATCCAAGGTCTGCATGACAAATTCCAAGCATAGGTCATACTTTCAATATTTCCAATTTCAACTTAAATAATCATTTCTTGCCTCAAGTTTTTTTTTCCCCCTTTCTTTCTTTTGTTTTAAGAGCTAACATCATTCTTCTGAGTGTGTTAAGCCTGTGGTCCTAACAGCTCTGAATTTAACAATTTCCGTCTGGTCACTGGTCACCTATTCCCTGCCACAAACATCACTCCTCCTGTCTCTTCTCACACTTTGCTTCCATGAAGGGGGACATTAGAAGGAGGGACAAGGAAAAGCGTTTGCCTCCTTTTGTGCTCTTGATGGTTCTGTTCCTGGGATTCGTTTTCATGGACCTACTGTAAAGTGATGGCAGTAGCTACGTCTGGAGTCTATGTACATGGCAGAAGGAGCCACCGTTCTGCAGTCAGGAGCCCGGTAGTTTGGTCTCCACCCCTGATTTACTGTGTGCCCCTGGCACGTTTGCTGGGGCTCTGTGTGCGTTTACCTCATCCCAAAGACGGAGTAAAGAGATATCATTCGCAGGGCCGTGCTTATGTGCTGAGCACACTGTCTAAATAAAAGCTCTCCTGGGTACTTAATAAATGCTAATCCTCTCCTCCTCCTTTATATCAGAGAAGCCACGCTTCTTCTAAATGTAAAACAAGCACATTTAATTTCCAGCTCAGGCATTCGGCCATCAGGATCATTTACTGTAGCTTTTAAAGCCGATTTTTCTGTGATAGTCCTGGTTGCACATAGACTGTTCCCTTTTCCCTGTAAGTGCCATTGTTACACCTAGTAGTTGAGAAAATTTGGTCGTTGTACCTAAAACAGACGATTAGGAAATTTTTGTTCCATTCTCGGAAAAGTCCACCTTCTCCTTTTCCCTGGGTTACCTTGAGAAAGAGGAGTTGGTATGAATGTTGGCACGCAGGACTGAGAAGGAACAGAAAAATGGGTGGGACATACGTGCTCAGTGATGGACGGAGATGCGAACAGATTTGGCTGAAAAATCAATTTTCCTTTACTGTTATCCTCAGGCCACGGAAGCACCACTTACTTCAGGTCTTTCCTGGAGTGATTGATTCATCTGGAATGCCCTCCGCTCCTCCCTTCCTGTAGTCCCTTCCTGTAGTCCCTTCCCAGTGACGTTTTTCTTTATTCAACCAACATTTCCCGAGGGCCTCTTATGGACGTTCATTGCGCTAGGGGCAGAGCTACCAGACAAAGACGGCAGGCGCAGAAGGACATGGGCGACAGACACACTGTATTCACACCCTCCATCCTCTGTCCTTGGGTGGCTCTTTGAGGAGCCCCACAAATACAGGGAGAAGGGAAAGGGCCCTGGTCCCCGAGGGTCCAGAGGGGATGACACAGAAGTGCAGTGATGGGCATGGGCCGCACAGGGCAGAATGTGCAGTGAGGACAGAGAGGGGCAGCAGCGACCCACAGCGTGGATGGCGGTGATGGGACATGTGGGTGGCGTTTAAAGAAGCAGCCAGGTCAGCGGGGCTGAGTGGGGAGCAGCGGGGAGAGACGCTGCAGTGTGCGCAGCGGTAGGCGAGGGCCTTGCTCTTCACTCAGGGCTACAAGTCCAGCCTCCTCTGGGTCATTTTAGCTCCAGATGGCACGTGCAATCATTCATTTGGGAAAGCATCAGATGGGTTGGGCCCTGTGCTGGGACTCGGGATACAAATGGGACGGGTCACTGCTCCCAAGCAATTTGCAGCCTGGTGCTGCGGTTCCCAGTCAGGGCTGCACATTGAATCACCGGAGAGCTTCTAACACACACACCCTGCTGCGGAGATGACGACCAGCAGACGGGGGCGGGCTGGTGGCTGCCATTTCCCCGTGGGAGACCCTCTGGCCAGTGAGACTATGAGGGGCAGGACAGGGCAAGCTGGGCAGCAGCCTGTTCTCCAGGTGCTGTGCTTCTGCTTCCTGTGAGAGCAGGTGACAGGTAGAAACGGGGGTGCTGGGGCAGGTTCCCACCAGTGACATCACACTGGTCCTTTGAAATCAGCCATGGGGGGAATATGTACACCATGGAAATAGGCAAATGCTAAAAATCAGGGCATTTCCCCTTCTAGAAAGCCCGTTGTTCAACATTTGCCATAACACCACTGTGTGTGTATGTGTGTGTATTCTCATTTCATTTAATGTTCGTAATAAGCCCAGATTTTATGCATGGAAACATACTGGACGGCTTTCAAATCACTTTTAAATCTGTTACCTTACTCCCACAATACCCCATGAGAATAGGTAGGGCAGGTGTCATTATCCCCATTTTAAAGAGACCTTGGCTCCAGGATGGCACACGGCCAGGACAGGGCAGAACTGACATTAGCCCAAGTTTGACTCCAATCTGAACTCTTCCTGCTATGGCAGGCACTGCCTCAGCGGTCAGATTTTTGGTTTTGAGCCAATGTCCTGGTCACAAGGGCTGGAGGGACCAGACCTGACCCCATTCTCAGATGTCTGATAACAGGAAGTTTCACCCAACACTGGGAGGCTTAGCTTAATAAATAACCTTCCTGCTCTGCTTATTTTTGTACACTGAGTATTCTCATCCTAAGTACAGGGCCGAAATAGCAAGGCTTGCAGAGGCCTCCAACCCGGGGGTTTACTTTTTGAGGGGATGTGATGTTGTGCCAGGGAAATGTGCCCTTGGCTGGCATGGAAAGAAGGGAATCCAGAACTTTACCCCATTAAGGTCTTGGCCAAGGCCCTGGGAATTTCCAGATATTTCACTTGTTCTAATTGAGGTAGCAATGAGTATACTTTTCGAGTATGAGGCTTAGAGATTTATGTCACCATGGAAAATCCCCAGTAGCGAGGGAGCTAATTCCTAAATGGTGAAAATAGCAGCAAACCCAACAGCACCCACAGATACCTCCTGCTGTGGAAACAGGGCACGTCCCGAGGGAGAGAGGAAAAGGACTCTTCATTTCCAGGGTGTCTCGCCGCACTCTTCTGGTTTTATCGGGACCTACCTGGTATCTGTTGGGATAAACGACTGAGTGAAAAGCTTGTGATGTTGTGGAAAACTCACAGTGAAAGATCTCTTTACAACAGAATTTTCCTTTAAGTCTGGGGTTTGGGCAGTTGGGGCCATTCCACTCCTGTGAACGAACACCCACTCCAGTGACCACAGTCAGAATTCTTAGTTTATCTCTCATGCTTTCTGACCACTACCTGGAATTTCCACAGAGGGTGTCCAGTGTAACTTCCTTTATATTCTGAAGGATGTCCTTTTAGAGGGATGGGCTCCTGATGGCACTAAATGGAAAACTTGGGGAAGCAGTGATTTGTATTGCTGTGGGCACGAGAGATGACAGAGGCCATGGAGGCTTTAGCATGGAAGGACTCAGTGCCGTTGGTGGAGGTAGGTGACCCTTCACTTCACTGTGCCCTCCACACCTGCCCACGCTCCCTAGCACCCCCAGTGCTTGGCTGCAGAGTGAATATTTCTTTTCTTTTGAATCCTGATCACAAGTGTCTCCCTGAAGTGTTTCAGATAAGGTGGGATCATCAGCAATCCTAGAAGGGTTTGTGCAGAACCCCCCCAGAGTTGAGACTTATGACTGGGAATCGTGACCCAGCACCCCAATTGGGTAGGCCCCTGGTGGGTGGGTTCCAGGTAGGCCCACCCGTGCTCCAGCCGAGGAACTCGCCTCAGGAGCTCTGATGTTGCGAAGAACTCAGAATTTCAGGCTCAGGACATGAAGGGAGATGGAGGGCGACGTGTGTAAGCAAAAGAGACAGCAGCAGGAAGGTGCAGGAAAAAGCAGATTCACTGGCCCAAATTCCCAGAATCCTTGTTGCAGTGTGGTTCCCAGAGCAGTAGCAGCAACTGCATTTGGGGACTTGTTAGAAATGCAGTCTGAGGCCCCATCCCGACCTACCGACTCAGAATCTGCATGCCTGCAAGGGCCACAGGCGTTCCTGGGCTTGAGCAGCACTTCTCCAAACGAAGCTGTGCCTTTGCCAGTTCCTCAAAGTCTCTACCCACTAAGACTCAGTCAAGAGCACATCCTTAGGCTGGAGTATTATATAGTAATCAGAAGACATTTACAGCACAGAGTTAAGGGGGTGGAGGGGGTGCGGATCTCTCTTTCTCTCTCTCTCTCACACACACGTACATGAATATTATATCATAAAGGATTTGGATTCAGGAGAGATTTAAGTTTCAGTTAATACTTATGGGATCTCGGGCCGGCCCGGTGGCGCACTGCGCTAGTGCGCCGCTTGGGAAGCGCGGCTTAATACTTATGGGATCTCGGGCCGGCCCGGTGGCGCACTGCGCTAGTGCGCCGCTTGGGAAGTGCGGCTGCGCTCCAGCCGAGGGTTCAGATCCCACATACAGACCAGTTCCTGCTCACTGGCTGAGCGAGGCGCGGGG
>NW_007731729.1:123734-125751 GCF_000696425.1 Galeopterus variegatus
AAAAAAAAAAAAAAAAAAAAAAATACTTATGGGATCTCAACCATGTCACTGACTTCTCCGAACATGTTTCCGTATTTCTAAAAAGGAGATAATTGATGCCACCACTGAGCTGAGCACTCATGAGTAGCTCATGTATCTACTCATTTAATCCTCCTGACAACCCATGTCACCCCGGTGCTGTTATTACCCACATCTGTCAGGCAAGGCCCCGAGGCACAGACGCTAACCAGCTTCCTGGAGATGACATGCAGGTAAGGGCCAGAGCAGGGCAGGGACCCAGGCAGTCGGGCTGCAGAGCCCACTCTCTGTCCAAACACCGTGCTGGGAGACAGTGGGAGTGTGATCAGTAGACGAGCTGTGCGGATTACGTGGGATGATGGACATAAACCACGCCGCCCAGCACCAGCCCGTGCTGGCCCCTCGGTGAGTTACTACTTTCATTCTTAAACGTGCATAGATGAAAGTTAGGGAAGATGTTCTCCTTCATTGGTGTTAATAGTGATTTTCTCTAAGATGATGGAATTCTAGGGGCCTGTGCTTTTTCTTACCTATTGTTGGGAAAATGGAATAATTTAATCAGGCCCCCTCACCAGGCCATCTGGTTGGGGGTGGTGTGGCACATTCTTTGTGGGCAGGTTGTGTGTGTGTGGGTGGAGTTAGTGCACATGCACGGCGCTGCGACTTGGCTGGCATCTGCCTCGGGCGGCTGCCGTGCCACATAACCATACTCTCTGACCTACAGCTCCAAGGACCTTTTTGCCAGTTACCTAGCTCATAGACCTCCATGTGAGGGATCTGGTGACCCAGTCTGGTGTGTGAGAGGTCTGGGAACCCAGCCTGGCATGTGAAGGGTTTGTGACCCAATCTGGACAATGGGTTTGAGGGGTCTGTGAGCCCCAGAGCCAGCCCTAGCTCTACATTGGCCCAGTCAGCAGGATCACAGGCAGGTAAAAGAGCATGACAATTGGTGTAGTCTGTGACAGGATTCCGAGCAGATACAGGAGCCAAAAGCCCTTGGAAGAAGGAGGGAATGTGGCTGTCCTTGAGCATGTGGTGCCCGGTGGCCCCTTTTCTGCTGACTGGAGCCTGGCTACTGCTCACTATCCTGCAAACTGGTCGAGATTTGCGGCAGAAAGCAGAGTTGTTGGAAGCACGGATGATTATCCTGGAGGATGATGTGCAGCAACTGGCCACTCCTGCCTCTCACACCAGGGAGGACGACAAACCCAGTGGTGAGTTGAAGGAGACCGTGCGTCTCCAGGCACGACCTGTTATGCACGAGATATTGAAGCACGAGCAGCCTATGGGACCTGACGGACAACCGGTGGGTGATCCACAGGTGACCCAGTTCACCACATTACGTCCTGTCTACCCAGGACAAATTGGTTGACTTGGGGAGACAGTAAAGCAGCAGAAACAGGGAGAGCCCCTGGCTGCTGTAGCTATGGGACCTAGGGGTGGATGGTGTAACGCGCTCTGGAGACGATGTAGTAAACGCATGTCACATTTGTCCAAAGGCAGATGGATTGCTGGGTGCCACTTAAACCCGAGAAGGCCCAGAGGGTGCCACTTAAACCCAATGGCTGGCCGGGTGCCGTATAAACCCAAGAAAGCAGATGGCTCAATAGGTGCCGTATAAACCTGAGAAAAGAGTGACTGAGTGAATGCAGTTGTTCAAACTGTGGGTGAACGCTGCAGAACTGCCTGAGACTGTGACTGAATAGCTGGTGTAAGCCCAGCTGATTCAAGTAATTCAGGAGCCAGGGATGGGGCAGCTAGACGCTAATAGCCAAGACAATGAAAAGGGCCTGAGGGCATTTCAGAAGTCTGGAAGGGTGCCCCACCCATCACAGGCCCTGAGGCCGAGAAGGACTGAGTTATCCCAGAGGACAGACCTGGGGCACTGCTGCCCTTGGCAAACTGCTTCCTGCATCCCAGCAGCTCTGGCTACAGCAGTCCTGCCTCAGCACCTCTGAAGAGCAAAAGCTGAAAACCTTGGTGGCATTCACGTTGTGTT
>NW_007731729.1:126336-150986 GCF_000696425.1 Galeopterus variegatus
AGTGAGTGGGAACTGGTCTGTATGTGGGATCCGAACCCTCCGCGGGAGTGCCACCGTGCTCTCAAGCGGCGCACTGCAGCAGTGTGCCACCAGGCCGGCCCCAAATGTATTACTTTTTTTGAGGTCATTGACAAAGCCCCTAGAATAGACTGCATTCCTTCCAGCTCACCTGGACCAGGAAAGTGTGAGAGGCTGAGAATGTCTCTAGTCACATTGTTCTTTTCTCTTGCGTCTCTGAAGAGTTTCGTTGTGTTGTTTGTTAATGGTTATTAAATACATGCCTCAGGCATTTTTAACTTCCTATTGAATGAAACAAACAAGCTGAAAACCTTGGTGGCATTCACGTTGTGTTAAGTTTGCAGGCCAGCAGTATGTGAGAGCCGTGGAGGCGTGGCAGCTTCCACCTAGATTTCGGAAGATGTATGAAAAAGCCTGGGGACTTTAGGCGGAGACCTCCTGCAGGGGTGGAGACGCCACGGAGGTCATCTACAGAGCAATGTGAAGCAGAAAAGTGGGGTCAGAGCCCCCCACAGGGAACCCCCACTGAGGAAATGTCTAGTCGAGCCAGGATGGCGGGACTGCCACCAGGAGCCCAGAACCATTGGGCTGCTGGCAACATGCAGTGCCAGCCTGGAAAAGCTGCAGGCACCAGAGTAGCTCAATGGGCTGCACTTGGCAGAGCTGTAGGAGCGAGGTTGCCTAACGCTTAAGGGGTCCAGGTGTCCCAGTGTGCTTAATGCCACTGTATCTTGGAAGTAGATAAACTTGTGTTTGACTCTTTAAAGGTTCATGGCTGAAAGGAGTTTTGCCTTTAGTCTCAGGTGAGACTTTGGACTTTTGAGTTGATGCTGCAACAAGCTACAGATTTTTGGGACTGGGATGGAATGTGTAATATGTGAATGTAAGGGTCGTCTATCCTCACTAAGGGAACATTGTGGAAGATTCTAAACGTGTAGTTTATACAGCAAGGGACCCTGAAGGGGTGGATTGTTGGGAAAACAGAATAATTTAATCAGGCCCCCTTGCCTGCCTGTCTGGTTGGGGGTGGCGTGGCGCATTCTTTGTGGGCAGGTTGTGTGTGTGGGTGGAGTTAGTGCACATGCGCAATGCCACGACTTGGCTGGCATCTGCCTTGGGAGTCCACCCACACGCCATACTCTTGAACCTACAGCTTCCAAGGACCTGTTTGCCGGTAACCTAGCTCATGGACTTCCGTGTGAGGGGTCTGGTGACCCAGCCCGGTGTGTGAAGGGTTTGTAACCAGTCTGTGAATCGGCTTGAGGGGTCTGTGAGCTCCAGACCCAGCCCTAGCTGGGCAATTGGCCCAGTCGGCAGGATTATGGGCAGATAAAAGAGCCCAACACCTGTATTTCCCTGAAATTAACAAGTTCTGTTTTGGTCATGAGAAATAAAATAAGAAAAAAATTATAAATTAAAAAAATCCCTCCTGACTTGCTCATGACTCGCTCATTTCCAGCATGAGGCAGGGAAGGATAGAAGCCTTCCAGAGCCTGAGCCAAGCTCCTAATTGTAGCTGCTCACCCCCACCTCCATCCAGCCCTCCAAAAGCCACAACGAATGGCCCACAAGAGGGGAAGAGCGTGCCCCTCACACCAGGGGCCAGAATCTCTGGGAAGGGGGGATTGTCTCTGTGTCTCCCTGATTCAGTAATAGACCTTTCAATATGTAAAGTAAGGACAGGGAAAAATTGTGTACGAGAGACGCGGGGTTAACGACTTTCTAAGTGTGGAAAATTTTTCCCCAAAGTGTTTCCAAATATAGAAAGTTCACATAATAAATGATGAGGACTCATGGACCTTGGTGGCAGCAGCAGCAGGGGTCAGAACGAGGAAGGAGAAATTTCCAGTTCCCCAGGCCCCACATCCCACACTGTCCTCTGTTGTGCTACCAACAATTGAATATTTGTACCTGCCCAGGGGCTCTCTAGATAAATAATCGAAGTGGGAAATCAAATGTATTACTTTTTTTTTTTTTCGTGTCCGGCAACGGATCGCAACCCTCAGTGTCGCGCCGAACCGGACCGGGACGGCAACGGGATCGCAACCCTCGGCGTCACGCCTGCACCTCGCTCAGCCAGTGAGTGGGAACTGGTCTGTATGTGGGATCCGAACCCTCCGCGGGAGTGCCACCGTGCTCCCAAGCGGCGCACTGCAGCAGTGTGCCACCGGGCCGGCCCCAAATGTATTACTTTTTTTGAGGTCATTGACAAAGCCCCTAGAATAGACTGCATTCCTGCCAGCTCACCTGGACCAGGAAAGTGTGAGAGGCTGAGAATGTCTCTAGTCACATTGTTCTTTTCTCTTGCGTCTCTGAAGAGCTTCGTTGTGTTGTTTGTTAATGGTTATTAAATACATGCCTCAGGCATTTTTAACTTCCTATTGAATGAAACAAACGAACTAAAACTGCCCCTGATTCTCTGCTGACTTGTGATATTATCAAAATAAATATTTGGTCTTGTCTCCTGACACACAACTCCTGAAGTCCCTAGAATCTCCAAAGTGCCATCTTTTCATATGCTAATGAGCCGACTGATGGCTGACAGTCCCTAGGTGGCTTCAGGACGTAAGCTTTGTAATATCCTTTATAAAAATGGGTAAACGAGTTTCCCTGCTTCAGTGAGCTGCTCAGCAAATCAGCAAACCTGAGGAGGGCGTTGTGGAGACCTCAATTTACAGACAGGCAGAAGCACAGGTGAGATGACCTGTAGCTTGAAACTGGCATCCGAAGTAGCGGGGGGTGGGGGGTGGGGTGAAGTCTTGGGGACTGAGCCCTCAACCTATGGGATCCGACACTATCTCCAAGTAGACAGTGTCGGAATTGAAGTGGAGGACACCCAACTGGTGTCTGCTGAGCAATTGCTGGCTTGTTTGCTGGTGGGGAGAAATCCCCACACATTTGGTCGCAGAAGTTTGTCTTCTATGCTAATCGGCTGTGAGAGCAGAGGAAAAACAGTGTGTGTGTGTGTGTGTGTGTGTGTGTGTGTGTGTGTGTGTGTGTGTGTGTGTGTGTGTTTTCCACTTGCTTATGACTACCTTTACCAAAATTAAGTCCTGTAACTCAGGTTGCTGCCTAAACCAAAGGCTATTCCAGCCTTCCCTGTTGAACCATCTTTAGCTCCTTGACAGCTGTGAGCTCCTCTTCCCCATGGGTGGAGGAAGCCAGCAGGGGTGCAGGAGATGGCAGGGTTGTGGAAACCTGCATCTCTTTAATGCTTCCCAAACCTTTCTTCCTTGAAGTAAGGAGGGGCCTGGCCTTGACACAGAAAAGATACTCAAGGACATATCAACAATCCCCAACCCAATGAAAATTATGAGCTAATGTCGCTAGGATTACAGCTGCCCAAACAGGTCTATTCTAATTCTGGCTGGTCCCCAGAGAATGAGGGGCTCCTCAGAGGCTCCCAACATATCGCCTCAAAAATCTTCAAAGAGGTGCCAAAGGAACCCTGGGCCTTAATTGGGCCTCCATAACAATGGCAAGATTTGGGGGCCTGGACAGATCCCTTGTCAGAGAATCAGAGATGCAAGGAGTATGTTGGGGGTGGGCTAGTGACTGTGGTGTCTGGGGGTCCCACTCTGCCAGCCCCTCCACTCATTTTATGAATAGGGTAGCACTCATCTCCTGAGAGACTACCAAGGTGACCTGGGCACATGTTTTGACTCAGAAAGTCCTAGAAGAGTAGAGGAAAAGGTCATTACGTTATTTTAAACTCAAACTTGATACTTGGATATATTAATGGCCTGGCATACATGAGTTGAGAAATAACTCCCCACCCCACTTGCCAAAGATCAGACCTCACCCGCACATTAGTCTGAGGTCTGGGCTCTACATTTTTGGGCATCCAAAGAGATCCCAAGAAGGGGAAAAAACGATAAGAAAAGAAAGAATGGAAATTATGCCTATGCCAAAGGCTTAAATGTGTTGTGATTCCTAAGCTTGGGAAGAAAAAAAGCCACAGGATGATGAAAATCTCTGTCTGAGTAAAAGAAGTTTGGTTATATGAAGGGTGCCAATCTGTTTTCTATCTTCAGCTGTTTAAGTGATTTTATTGCCAGTCTCCCTGAGGCTCTATCTTGGACAGTGTAGGTAGACATCCAACAAGGACATCATCTAAGGAAAGACCCTGAGAGTTCAGTTCTGGAAAGGGAAGCTGAGGAACAGATTCACCACCCCATGACCCATGCAAGCGAGGGCCTGTTAGGTTTCAGTGGTACATTCTGAGCCTACCTGGTGATGGGGTATCAGGGTTCCACTCTAGAGAGGAAGCCTGACAGACATGCCGGCTAAGAGAAAAATAAGGAACTACTCAATCTTCAGGTTGATTAAATATTGAATAAAGGCTACAAAAGAGAGAGCGGGGTTTCCTTCCTTGGAGAGTGCGAGAATGCTAGCCACCTTCTTTGTTTAAGGATCCTCTCACCTGCAGATGGTGGGCTGTACCAGATCTCCTCTAAAAGGTCCACCTACTTTTTTGTGTCTATGGTGTATTAGAACTTTGAGGACAGAAATCCAACTTTGGCTAGCTTGGGCAAAGGGACAAATGTTCAAGGCTCATGTAACCAATCACCAAAGGGACAGAGTGACATTGGTCTGGGGACACCTGCCACCAGCCCTCTATCTCCCCTCTCCCTGTCTCTGCATGATGGCTTCTGATTTTTGTTTTTATTTGCACACAACAGAAAACAAAGCCTCTGAGAGACCTGCCTTTACGTTTCACCCTTCACCATTAAGGAGGAACTGCCTCTCTTTCCTTAGTTCCAAGCCAAACATTCCTGAGAAGGGCTAAGGCGAGCGCGTACCTCTGAGGGCAGGCAGCCAGGGCCCTAGCTGGGACCATGCGGTCGGAGGGGAGGAAGAGGCAGATCCAGGAAAAAGGACTGAGCAGACACCGCTGTAAACGTCCCTCATGGCACTGCACAAGATGCCAAGTTCTAAGTCTGTGCGAGGTGGGTCACGGAGCTGGGGGAGAAACGAGAAAGAGAGAAATAGAAAGGATGTGGGCGTAGGGGTGGGGCAGGGCTGGGGAAGGGTGGGGAAAGGGGTCATTCTGTAGCAAAAGCAAGCTAATTGAAAGGACATTTAGTTCTACTCTTGAACAAAGATGCCTCAGGCCATATACATTTCTTGCCAATTTCCTTTCAACCTTAACTAATAACTTTTCCTCTTTAAATTCTGTCTGAGCTAGTTGGCAGAGGGTAATAACATTTTCTGTTTATTTGTGCTTGCTATAGCTGGAAAGATTCCTATGAAGTTTTTTTGCCCTCATCATCTTGTTTGTAATTTCTACCCAACACGAGCCCTTTCTTAAAAGGCTACCTGAGCTAACTCCAGCCCTGCAGAGCTTGGGATCCATTCTGGCTGCTCCCAGATGCCCCACATGGCTTTGCACAGCCTCTGTTGCACTGTTACCTACAAGGGCCACAGGGGCAGGAGGGAGGACACCCGGACACCTGGAAGCCAGGAAATAGAATTTGGAAGTGTTCCTACCCCTTTCACTTCCTGGAAAAGTTTGAAGAGGATTGGTGTTAATTCTTTCTTAAATGTTTGGACTCAGTGACCTTTGAGGATGTGCTGTGAGTTTTACTCAGGAGGAATGGGGTTTGCTGGATCCTTCCCAGAAGAATCTCTACAGAGATGTGATGTAGGAAACCTTCAGGAATCTGGCCTCTATAGGAAAAGAAAGAGAAGATCAGAACATTAAAGATCAGTACAAAAATCCCAAAACAAATCGAAGAAGTTACGTTGTAGAGAGTCAGTGAAAGTGCAGAACATACTCAATGTGGAGAAACCTTCCATTAGGTTCCAGATTGAATGAACAAGAAAACTCCTCCTGGAGTAAAACCAGGTGAAAGCAGTGTGTGTGAAGAAGTCTTCATGTGTCATTCTTCCCTTAACAGGCATGTCAGGGCTCGTACTGGTCACAAACTGTATGACTCTCAGGAATATGGAGAGAATCTAGGTAAATGTAAGGAATGAGGGAAAACCTTCAGTTGACACCACTCTTTTTGAATACATGAAAGGACTCACACTGGAGAGAAACTCTAGGATTGTAAGGAATGTGGCAAAGACTTTAGTGGTTCTAGGGCCCTTCGATATCAACAAAGGGCTCATGCTGGAGGGAAGCCCTATGAATGTAAGGAATGTGGGAAAGCATTCATTTGTCTCACAAGCATCTGAAGACACATGATAACACACTGGAGATGGGCCTTATAAATGTAAGGTGTGTGGGAAAATCTCTGGTGCTGTCAGTGCATTTCAAAGGCATGAAAGAACGCGCACTGGAGAGAAACCCTAAATAAAAAATGAGATAAAGCTTTTATTATCACACAACCTTTCTAGCACACCTGAATACGCATTGAGGCGAGAACCCATGTAAACGTTACGTGTGTGGGGAAGCCTTTAGTCGTGCCAGTTCAAGTCAAAGCCATAAAAGAACACACAGAGGAGAAACTTCTCGAATATAAGCACATGCAAAAGTCTTCAGTCAGCCCGTATGTAAGAATGCACACTGTCTTTAAAACCTCGTAAATGTGAAAAATACAAAAAAGTTTTTAGTTTTAACAAATACTTTTAAAGTCACATGAAGACTCCTAATGCGGAGAAATCCTATAAATATAAGTAATGTGAAGAGCCTGATGCAAAGTAATGCATGTAGATGGCTCCAGAAAACACACAGCCTGAAGGAAGTGTTCTAAAACTTATACATATTGTCTTTATCAGTGGCTTCTTCTTAAGGTAGATGTGTGGACTGTGGATTTCTTATTCTTACACTTAAAAAAACATTGAGCTGATGATTCTGTAAGCACTGCTTGGACATGAGATTCTGGGACTTGAGACTTCTCATTACTTTGGGACACAGGTGTTTGTGGGGTGTCTATTTAACATCATCCGAGGATTTTAAGCTAACTTTCATATTTGGCATTATTGTTTTCATGTTGCAGAGTTTAAGTGACACAATGTCATATGTCACATGACACGGAGTTCCTCCTATTTTGAGAAAAGGTTATGGTCATCTGCATAGGGCTTGCCCATCCTGGGTTCTTCCCGTGACGACAGTGATATCCATGCAGGTCTGCTGTGGTTTCCCAGTTGGAACACCAAACCAGCTATGAGTGTTTGGAGATCAGTTATCCAAGGAAGAATTAAGGTGAGTGGCAGATAGTGGTTATCATTTCGAGTAATGTCTTAATTTAGTGAAAATGAAGTATATTTGATATCCTCACAGTAAGAAATTTTTAATGTCTTTTTAGAAGAGGAGCAGTTGGAAACTTTGTGTTTCAGTGATCCACAAAGCCCACGTCCATTTTGCTGTTCACAGGTGTCTATGCTATATGTTTAGACTTTAGCACATTATGAAGGGGGGTGGGGGAAGTAACAGCTTTGCATTTTATTAAAGAACAAAGGAAATCCAAAAAATAAAAATAAACAAACAGCTACCTGGGCAATGTGAGATGTAGGAACATTTGTCAGTAGTCGTTACATCTTTGTACCTGGTGGACTACATCTTCCAGCTGTGAACTCTAGCTGTGAGTGTGATGGAAGCAAACTTGCAGTTGAAGGTGGACATAGCAACAGGGTCTTAGCTTTCCAGAATGGGTCGCCAGCCTGACAGTGGTGGTAACAAGGACGTGCGGTGGAGATGATCGGGAATTTAGAGCCAGAAAGACAAGGATATGAATCCAGGCTGTAAATGAGTTAAGGACTGTAATGGAGGCTGTGGTATACCACCCAGATCCCTCTGCTTCACCACGGCATTCATTCTCCCCAGCTGCCAGGGTATTGACCGCTGATCACTCAAAGCGGAGTCTCTTCCTGGGCATTGCCATGGCTGAGGGACCTTCCTCACCCAAGACTGGCCTGGCCTGATCCAGGAGTTCAAAGGTCCAGCCATCAGTTCAGGGCAGTTCTACAGGTATCCCAGCTCCAGTGCTTCTGAGGAATCTGCTGTGGCCTTTGCTGTGACTGTGCCAGTGATCAACCTCTCCCTCTGCCCCATCCTGTTTCCTTGCTCCCTAATGGATGTTGTTTCAGAGAGCACTCCCAGTAAACTTCTCACATGCAAAAGTCCATCTCAGCTTCTCAGACTGATATTTGCTGTATAGGACTTTTTCCATTTTCTCAGCTGGATTAAAGCCAAGGTATGTATTGAGCAGGTGCTTAGTACATTACTGTAATGCTTTAAAAAAACAATCCATGACCCACATAGTTCATTCCCAGAGTTAAGCTACAATTAATAAAATATAGCCTACAACTAGAATAATTTTGAAATAACTCAATTCCTTTACTTATTCTATTAGGAACAAGACTCTTGGTTGTAAGATTTGTTTAAGAAAAGGAAAAATTTATCTATGTATACGTATGATTGGTAGAGGAAGGTTCATGAACCTGTAAGGTCCAGGTGTAGATTTTTGTGCACATCTGGAGCCAGTGGATATCAGCTGCTGCTGGAGTCATGTGGAGGCTTGACTGGGACACCAGTACATCTGGGTCCTTTTCCCTCTCCATGTGGTGTCCGTGCCTCTTCTTCCTCTTGTGGTCTCTCCAGCAACCTGGCTAGACTTCTTGTATGCTAGCTCAGGACTCCTGAAAGTGCAGTGGTCACTGCCACGCAATGACATGCAGTTTCCTATTGTGTGCCAGGCCATCTCAATGTTTGGCTCATAAATCCCAGAGTGTTACTTCTAACATCTTCTGAATTAGGATTGTCCAAAGAAACAGGACTAATAGAATGTGTGTATAAAGATATTTATAATAAGGAATTGGCTGACACAATTATGAAGGCTGAGAAATCCCAAGATCTGCAGCTGAGACCCAGGAGAGACAATGCTGTAGTTCCAATCTGAACCCATGGGCCTGAGAACCAGGAGGGCCAATTATGTAATTTACAGATTGAAAGTCAGCAGGCTTGAGACCCAAAAAGAGCCAGTGTTTCAGCTGAAGTCCAAAGGCAGGGAAAGACCAATGTCCGAGTTCAAGCACTCAGGCAGGAGTTCCCTCCTATTCAGCCTTTTTGTTCTATTCTGGTTTTCACATCTTCCATTGATTAAATCAAATCATGTGCCAGAACAGCTAGGCAGAAGACCAGTATGGAAAGAGAAGACTAGAACTACGTTATAAACTTATTAAACTTAATATGCATCTATAGAACACTCCACTTAACAGCAGCAGAATACATTCTTCTCAAGTACACATGGAACATTCTCCAGGATAAATCATATGCTAGGCCATAAAACCAGCGTCAATAAGTTTAGAAGAATTGAAATCATAAAAAGTATGTTTTCCAACCACAATGGAATGAATTAGAAATTAATAACAGAAAGAAATTTGGGAAATTCACAAATATGTGGAAATTAAACAACACACTCCTAAATAACCAATGGGTCAAATGTGTCCCCCCAAAAGTTCATGTATTGGAAACTTGATCTCCATCATAATACTAAAGTGGTGGGAAATTCAATTATAGTATTTGAAAGGAAGGGCCTTTGAGAGGTGACTGGATCATGAGAACTGTGCCCTTATGAATAGATTAATCCATTTACAAAGTAATAAGTTATCATGGGCATGGTTCTGACGGTTTACAAGGGCAGCAAGTGAGAAGTTTAGCTCTCTTGCTCAGTGCATTCTCGCCATGTGATACCCTGAGCTGCTGTAGAGAAGCATCTCACCATATGGCCATCACCAGGAAGAAGTCCCTCACCAGATGCGTTCCCTGGACTTTAGACTTCCCAGCCTCCAAAACTGTAAGAAATAAATTTCGTTTCTTCATAAATTACAGTTTCAGGTATTCTGTGATAAGCGACAGAAAGCGGACTAATACAGGATCAAAAAGTAACCACAAAGAAAATAAGAAAATACTTGAGATAAATGAAAATGAAGATATAATATACCAAAACTATGGGCTACAGCTAAAACACTGCCTAGAGGGAAATATATAGCTGTAAACACCTATATTTAAAAAAGAAAAATCTCGAATCATTAACCTAATGTTCTACCTTAAGACACTGGAAAAAAAAGGGCAAATTAAACCTGAAACAAGCAGAAGAAAAAAATATGATTGAAATTAGAGTGGAAGTTAGTGAAATATAAAATAGAAGAACAAGAGAGAAAGAAAATCAACAAAATCAGAAGTTGGTTCTCTGAAAAGATCAATAAAATGGCCAAAACTTTATCTAAACTAACCAGGAAAAGAAGAGAGAACACTAAAATTAATAAAATCAGGAGTTAAACAGGGGATATTACTATCAACCTTACATAAATAAAAAGGATTATAAGGAAATTCTATGAACAACTGTATGCCAATAAATTAGATAACTTAGATGAAATGCAGAAATTCTTAGAAAGACATAAACTAATGAAACTGACTCAGTAGAAATAGAAAATCTGAATAGACCTATAACAAGTATAGTACAGAGATTGAGTTGTAATCATCATCATCATCTCTCCAAGCTTAGATGGCTTCCCTGGTGAATTCTATGGAATGTTTAAAGAATAATACCAATTCTTCATAAACTCTTCGAAATCACAGGCCAGCCCTGTGGGACTATGCGTGAATGAGAATACCAGGTGTTTACTGGGTGTCATCTTTGGAGACCAGCTACCAAAGTCCACCCTGTGCAAAATCTGCTTGTAGAGAAAATAGAATAATTTAGTCAGGCTCCCTCAGCTCAGGTCTGGCTGGGGGTCCAGCAGCACATTTCTTGTAAACAAGTTGTGTGGTTGGAGTTAGTGCGCACGTATGCCAATGTATCTTTTTAGTTAATGGCTATTGTGTGTTCTGCAGTTTGAAAGCAGAGCTGGCCGGCAGAGAGCTGGTGTCTAGCAATAGAGCGTGTTTACTCTGCTGGCAGCTCCTCAGTTTCAGTTTTTCTTTGGACTTTGCCCGTAGCAGTTGAGTTTCTGTACTGCCTAGCTCCTAGATGTGTGTGTGCTGAATAAAGACGATTCCTTCTTCAACCAAGGCTCCAAGGACCTTTTTGCTGGTTACCTAGCTCATAGACCTGCCTGTGAAGGGTTTGTGAATGGGCTCGAGGTGTCTGTGAGCTCCAGACCCAGCCCTAGCTCTACAATTGGCGTCGTCGGCAGGATTACACTACACTGCTTATAGACAAAAATCAGACAATGTTTGTTATGTAGCTGGCTGCTTCCTGAAACTGCATTGGCTGGATGTTTTCCATGTTCAGGCTTTCAATCTTGGTAAATACAAAAGTACTTTGAAGAAGTAACACACTAAACTTTTATCAGTCATTTACATCTTTGTAAAGTCATCTTTATGATCTTTAATGATATGATAGAGGGATGTAATCTTTAATGATATGATAGAGGAAGGAGATATTTCAAAGCCCTGGGACTCAAGGTGGGAAGAAAGGAATTTTACTGAAGGATGGGTGGGGCAGGCTGGATGGCAAGATGAGATTCAGAAACTTTTTTCACTTTTTAAGTTTCCATAGAGCCAGGCCTGCTTAAGTCCTTCATAGATAATAATAGCCAAGTGTCTCTCCTTGAGGGGGTCTTTAATAGGAATCTCAGCCTGAGAAAAAGCCATGATACCGTAACTGCACAGTTTGGACAGGTATCAGCAGGAAGGGAATGGGTTTGGGGGCATCAGAGCCTTCCTAGAGCCCACCAAATTACCAATTTGTTCTGCAGTGTGCTCTGTTGACAGCCTCTAATGGACACTCAAGCTACACATATTAGAACAAAGATTCTATCCTTTTCCTTAGTGATCATGCTTCTTTTAGAGACTGGAGGACATAGTCTTTGGAAACTGCTTTATAAATATTGACATCATAGTTATTTTGACCTTAGTCACCCAAAGCTACCAGCAATGACAGAAGAGCCAAAGGGTTCAGTGCCATTGGCCAGTCTGATCATTTTTCTTCTGATTTCAGAAGGCAACTGATTCCTTAAGTGTGTGGGGAATGGAAACCACAAAAAAGAGACATTGCTTTTCTCTTATGCAGAAGTCTCTCATTTGAGCCCCATATTTCAGTTCTTACCTGTACCTAGCATAACCTTTGGAATGAAATGTTTCATTCAATCAATTAGTGCTTTTGAGTGGCTTACTTAACTCCATTTTTCTGCAAACATTCAGTTAGCTAATTCTATTAGCAAAGGCTGTTGATGATCTAAGAAAAAATGAGGGAGTTCATCTCTGGCAAAGATTTCTAATTTGCGTTGGTGGCGGTTACCGCACCCAAGGTCTCCAACTTAATTGGAAACAGTGGAATGTAATTTAGTTGTGGCTGTTTCTGTAGCTGTTAATTTAGCTGATTTGAATTCCATCAAGGCTTTAATGGAAACAATTTCACACTAATTAGGCAGAATCTGCATTTGCTAGTAGCTGGTTACAGGTGAGATGTGCTGGTTTCTTCACCCATGGAAGCCTCTTATAGCAAATTCGGTAAGGGCACCGGCCGCAGCTCTGGGTACATTTGCATCTAGAAACAGATCTTTGAAACTGATGGCGTTTATAATCAAAACCAGAATCTGTTCAGTGACACACACTAAAACTGCTTGAGTTTTGTTTTTCTAGTTGAATTTCCAATGACAAAATATCGAAGGCGTTTTGTTTATTGGCTATTCCCAGGAGATGTGCTGCTAAGAGAACATTAAAGTTTTACAACATCGTCTAAAAAGAGAAGTTAGCATCTTAAAAGATAAAGCGAATACTTTCTACTTCATTGTTTTATTAGACTTTAGTGATTTTGAAAATCTGATATTTTTGTCTGCTAACTCTTGCACACTGACTATGGCTTTTCTAAGTTTTCACAGGACTGTTCAAACTGATCAGGTAGCCCCATGTTCCAAAATATTTACCAGGCACAGATAATGATCCATCTCATTCGGTCATTTCCCAAGGCCAGGGACAGACCTGAGCCCCAGCTATCACTGCTTTACGCAGTTCTAAAATCTCCTTCTCCCCTTGCATAGGTAACTCTATGCCACCCAGCCCCCAAACAAAAAATGTAGTTAATTTTAAGCCACAAAATCAAACTTGGCAAATTTAGCCAAAATGGGAGAACTCTCTGATTGCATTTCTCGCATCTTTGTGACCCCTCTCACAGGTGAATGTGATAGCTTTTCTTCCTGCGTTGGTAAGAGCTCACTCCACTGCTGTAAATTGCCTGGGTTTTCAGTGGCAGCTTAGATGTTGGCAGAGCTTTAATCAGTCTGGGAAATGGAGTCTTCAGTCAGCGCGTTCACTGTGGAGGTCTGATGGGAGTGTGTGTGACTGCATGGCAGCAAAAGGATTGCACCAGCCACGTGTGGAAATCGCCGCATTACTTCCCAGTCACGTCACGTGGTCTCCTTAAGGGTAGGAAATTCTCTTCTTAAATCCTGCTTTCATCAGGCCCTTAATCTTAAACCGCAGGCTTGTCTCATCTCAAGATTCATTGTTTAGCTTACAAAGAAGGAAGACATGAGAATGAACACATCACTATACTGAGGAAAAATAATTTGTTCTCATTCACTCATTATTCGACAACCATTTATTGAATGTCTATTCAGGGATCAGATAGTCTAGATTTTCTAAGATAACCCCATTTAGAGATATTTTGATATTTACCATAAAGGCAAAGTATTAAGTCTGTGTTAAATATGGTTTCAATAGTTGAGGTTCCAATAAATACATGAATTAGGAAAACAGGAGAGGGGGGATTATGTGCTTCAAGCTTGGAATTTGATTATGTGTGTTAGCATCTTTGTTCCGAGCAAAGAAAAATAAGGCATGATTCCTGCTTTAAACGTTGTTGGGAAAATAGAATAATTATCAGCCCCCCTCGCCTTAGGTCCAGTTGGGGGTGGTGCGGGATATTCTTTGTAAATAAGTTGTGTGTGGGTGGAGTTCGTGTGCGTGCGCATGCGCTGCACCACCACTTGGCTGGCGTTTTACTGCCTTGGGTGTCCACCATGTGTAGCCATGCTCTCAAACCTACAGCTCCAAGGACTGTTTTGGCCAGTTACCTAGCTCATAGACCTGCATGTGAGGGGTCTGGGGACCCAGCCTGGCATGTGAAGGGTTTGTGACCCAGTCTGGACAACGGGCTTGAGGGGTCTGTGAGCTCCAGACCCAGCCCTAGCTCTACAAATATGTTCACTGTAGCAGGGGATGGGGGCATGTGTACCAATAACTATAACAGAAGGTGGAAAGGGACAGTGTTATAAGGACGAAAACACTGGCAGTTCATGGAAGGAGATTTTTTTGTCATTTTATTTTTTTAATTTCTTTTTTATTGTGATAAAATATATATAACATAAGGGTTGCCATGTTAAGCATTTTTAAACATACAGTTGTGTGGAATTAATTGTAATTGGAATTACATTCACAATGCTCTGTCACCACCATCGCTATCTATTTCCAAAACTTTTATGTCGTCCTAAACATTAACTCTGTACACATCAAGCAATAACTTCTCATTATTCCTTCCCTGCAGTTTCTGGTAAACTCTAGTCTAACTCTGTCTCTGAAAAATTTTTTTCTTTTTAATTTATTTTTTCTTAATTGACCCATGACAATTGTATGTATTTATGGAGTACAGTGTGATTTGGGGGTACATGTATACAGTGTGCAATGATCACATCAAGGTATTGAGCATATCCATCACCTCAAACATTTGATACCTTTTTGTGTTGGGAACATTCAATATCCTCTCAACCGGCTACTTGAATTTATACAGTAATTTGTTGCTGGCTGTAGTCTCCCCATATTGCTATAGAACACTAGATCTTATTCTTCCCATCTCTCTACAATTTTGTACCCATTGACCACCCTCTGCCCATCCCCCCATCTTACCAGTTTCTAATAACCACTATTCTACTCCTTATTTCTGTGAGATCAACTGTTTTAGCTTCCACATGAGTGAGGACATGTGGTATTTCTTTCTGTGCCTGGCTTATTTCACTTAATGGAATTTTTTACAAGCTCATCCCTGTTGCTGCGAATAGCAGCATTTCATTCTTTCTTATGGGTGAGTACTACTCCATTGCATGTACATACAGCACATTTTCTTTATCCAGTCATCTGTTTATGAACATTTAGGTTGGCTCCAAATCTTGCCTGTTGTGAATAGAGCCCCGATAAACATGGAGTGCAGGTATTTCTTTGACATGTTGATTTCCTTTCCTTTGGGTAAATACTGCAGTGGATTGAATGGCCCATCAAAATCATTAAAGTTCAATCCCCACCGTGACTGTTAAGAGGGTGGGAAATCCTATTATGATAATTTAAAGGTGGGGCCTGGAAGAGGTGATTAGATTCTGAAGACCATGCCCTAATGAGTGGATTAATAATGGTGATCATGGGCTTGGTTCTGAGGGCTGTAAAAGGAGAGGAAGTGAGGATCTCTCTCTCTCTCTGCTTCCACCATCTTGCAGTGTGATACCCTGTGTCACTGAAGCCACCACCAAGGAAGACCCTCACCAGATGGGTTCCTTGGACTTGGACTTCTCAGCCTCTGAAACTGTAAGCAATATTGTTTTTCATAAATTACCCAGTTTCATGCATTTCTGTTATAAGCGACAGAAATGGACTAATACCTATACCCCGTAGTGGGATTGTGGATCATGTGGTAGTGAGATAGGAGGTGCTCAGTCTCCCTGGGGTCAGGTTTCAGGCCACTCCCCTGGGTCTCAAACCACTCCTCTAGAATTCACATCCCACCTCTGAGTCTTAAGCTATGGTGATCTGTAGCACCCATTTCTGGCATCGGCATGTGGAAATTGAGACTACAGGGGGAAGATTTATGTAATCTTGGTAGCCAATCATGCCTGGTGAAAAGGAGTTTATCCCTTGAATGATCTCCTACTGGAAGTGCTAGAGAGCATAGAATATATTTGATGCATGTGAATGTAATTTAACCAATGAATATACTCCAAAAGAGACCAACTGAGCATGTACAACACTAAGTTATGTAATTGGGAACCACCCCCTTAGTTGAATATTCATTATAGAGCATGAATATGCATTAGATAGCAAAACTATAAAAGTGGAATCCTGGTAGAAGGTAGGGCTCACACTCTAGAGCCAGCCTGCACTTCGCCTGAAATGGGTATTTCTTTCTTTTTGTATTGAACTTGCCTTTAGAAGGCTGCTGTTCACTCTAGAGTCACCCTGCAGTTTGTCTGTGAATGTCTATTTCTTACTTTTGTATTAAATTTGGTGTGGGCTTTGCTCAGTCTCTGGAGCTATGCTGCACACTCTGTGAAGTCTGTACCTCTTGTTTGTTACGTTCAACCTGTTCTCACTGTCCGCTGTGACTCTGCTCTTGAATTCTTTCCTGTGGTGGAGTCAAGAACCTGCTCAGAGGACGGGGTGGGTTGAGGTCAGTTGTCAGGCCTCCCAGACCCTCTCCTCTGGTATCAATAGTTCTATGTGTAGTTGTTTGAGAAACTTCTGTGCTGTTTTCCATGATGGCAGTACTAATTTACATCCCTACCAACAATGTGTAAGAGTTCCCCTTTCTCCGCATCCTTGCCAGCATTTGCTCTTCTCTGTCTTTTTGATAATAGCCAGTTTAACAGGGGTGAGATGATGTATCAGTGTGGTTCTGATTTGCATTTCCCTGATGATTGAACATTTTTTTATATACCTGTTGGCTATTTGCATGTCTTATTTTGAGAAATGTCTACTCACTTTTTAATCAGATTATTTGGGGTTTTTTTACTATTAAGTTGACTGAATTCCTTGTATATTCTAGATATTAATCCCTTGTCAGGTGTATAGTTTGCAAATGTTTTCTTCCATTCTGTAGGTTGTCTTTTCGCTATGGTGTTTCCTTTGCTGAGCAGAAGCTTTTTAGTTTGATATAATCCTATTTGTTTATTTTTGTTGTTGTTGTTGCCTGTGCTTTTGAGGTCTTATTCATAAAATCTATGACAAGTCCTATGTCTTGAAGCATTTCCCCTGTGTTTTCTTTTTTTCTCTTTTTTTTTTTGTGACCGGTAAGGGGATCACAACCCTTCCTTGGCTTGGTGTCGCCCGCACCGCGCTCAGCCAGTGAGCGCACCGGCCATCCCTATATAGGATCTGAACCCGCGGCGGGAGCGCTACTGTGCTCCCAGCACCGCACTCTCCTGATTGAGCCACGGGGTCGGCCCCCCCTGTGTTTTCTTCTAAAAGTTTTAGTTTTGGGTCTGACACTTAAGGCTCTAGTCCATTTTGAGTTGACTTTTTTATATGGTCGGAGGCAGGAATCTAGTTTCATTCTGCATATGGATCTCCAGTTTTCCTAGCATCATTTATTGAAGAGACTGTCCATTCCCCAATGCATGTTCTTGGCTCCTTTGTTGAAAATCAATTGGCTAGGGGTACGTGGATTTATTTCTGGATTCCCTATTCTCTTCCATTGGTCTGTGTGTCTGTTTTTTGTGACAGTACCATGATGTTTTGATTACTATAGATTTGTAGTATATTTTGAAGTCAGGGAGTGTGACACTTCCTGCTTTGTTCTTTTTGCTTAGGATTGCTTCAGCTATTCAGGGACTTTTGTTGTTCTGTATAAATTTTTGGATTTCTATTTCTATTTCTGTGAAGGATGGCACTGGTAATTTGATGGGGATTGCATTGAATCTGTAGATTGCTTTGGGTAATATAGTCATTTTGACAATATTGATTCTTCCAATCCATGAACATGTGATGTCTTTCCATTTTTTCTGTGACTTTTATTTATTTTATCAGTGTTTTATAGTTTTCCCTGTAGAGATCTTTTACCTCCTTGGTTAAATTTATTCCTAGGTATTTTATTTATTTTTGTCACTATTTTAAATTGAATTGCTTTCTTGATTTCTTTTTCTGATAGGTCATTGTTAGTGTATAGAAATGTTACTGACTTTTGTAGGTTGGTTTTGTATCCTCTGACTTTACTGAATTTGTTTATCAGGTCTAGGAGTTTTTTGGTGGGGGCTTTAGTTTTTCTCTGTATAAACTCATGTCATCTGCAAACAGGGACAATTTGACCTCTTCCTTTTGAATGAGGATGCCCTTTATTTCTTTCTCTTGCCTACCTGCTCTGGCTAAGATTTCCACTACTATATTGAATAAAAGTGGTGAGAGTGGGCATCCTTGTCTTGTTCCAGTTCCGTCCAGTATGATGTTAGCTGTGCGTTTGTCATACATAGGCTTTTTTGTATTAAGATACTTTCCTTCTATACCTAATTTGTTGAGAGTTTTTGTCATAAAGGGATATTTAATTTTATCAAATGCTTTTTTGTATCTTTCAAGATGATCATATGTTTTTTTCTCTCATTCTGTTGATGTGATGTACAATGTTTATTGAATTGTGTATGTTGAACTGTCCCTTATCTCTGGGATAAATCTCACTTGATCATGGTGTATAATCTTTTTGACATGCTGTTGGATTTCTTATCAGCCTTGTCTGGTGGTGGTGAATTCCCTTAATTTTTGCTTGTCTGTAAAAGATCTTATTCTCCTTCATTCTGAAGGATAGCTTTACTGGGTATAATATTCTTAGCTGGACTTTTTTTTCTTTTAGAACTTTGAATATATTATCCCATTCTCTCCTGGCTTTAGGGTTTCTGTTGAGAAGTCTGCTGTTAGTCTAATGGAGATTCCTATGCAAATGACTTGATGCTTTTCCCTTGCGGATTTTACAATTCTCTCTTTGTTCTTAACTTTTGACAGTTTGACTATAGTGTGTCTTGGAGAGGACTTTTTGGTATGAATCTTTTTGGGGAATTTTAAGCTTCCTGGAGTTGAATGTTCATATCTTGCCCAAGACTAGGGAAGTCTTCAGCTATTACTTCATTAAGTATGTTTTCAATATCTTTTTTGTTTTCTTCTCCTTCTGGAATGCCCATAACTTTAATATTTGTTTGCTTAATAGTATCCCATAAATCTTGTAGGTTTTGTTCATTCATTTTTATTCTTTTATTATTATTGTTGGCATTATTAGTGCCTTCCTGGGTTATTTCAAAACAGCTGCCTTCAGGATCATAAAATTCTTTCTTCTGTGTGATATAGTCTGTTGTTGAGACTCTTGGATATATTTTTTATTTCATTTAATAAATTTTTCAATTTTAAGATTTCCATTAGAGTTTTTAAATGATATCAATCTCTCTCTTAAATTTCTCATTCAGGTCATGAATTATTTTTCTGATTTTGTTGAATTGTTTGTTTGTGTTCTCTTGTATCTCAGTGAGTTTCCTTAAGTTTATTAATTTGAATTCCTTTTCAAATAAGTTGGCAATTTCCAATTCTTTGGGATCAATTACTTGAGCAATATTGTGTTTCTCTGGTGGTGTCATGTTTTCTTGTTTTTTCCATGTTTCTTGTTTCCCTACATTGATACCTGTTCATCTGGTAGAACAGTTACTTCTTTGAGTTTTCTAGAGTGGCTTGCGTGGGAAAGGACTTTCACCTGCAGATGCATCCTAGGGAATTGATTAGGTAGAGTACTATTGCTTTGTTCTGGATGGATGGGTGCAGTAATGTATACTTTGTTTAGTTTCTTCAGCTGTAATCTAATTTTTCTGTGTCTGTGAGTGACTCATAGCCTCTGCTTGGGAGGCTTGTGGTGATGATGGCACAGCTCTCCCAGGGGTGGGCTCACTGGATTGGTCCTCAGGCCAGGGGTATATATGTGTACACTGTGGATTAGTCATCTTGGGAGCTGGCTCACTGGGGGTTGGGTTGCTGGATTCATTCTCAGGCTGGGAATGTGGGTATGTTCCATGTCAGGGTCTCTGTGTCTGGTTTGCCAGTTGCAGGGTCACTGTGCTGATTCTCTGACCAGGGGTGAGCTCACCAGGGGCACATCAGCCAGGTTTTTTCTCACTTGAATGTGTGTGCATGTCATGGGTCAAAGACTCAGGGATGGGTCTGCCAGGGGATATGACAGCTGGGCTGTTTCTCTGAGCTGGGGTCATGGGCACACTTGGGATCAGTTAGCCGGGTGTGGGTCTGCTGGGGGCCAGTCCACCGTGCCATTTCTCAGGACCTAATGCAAGATCATGCATTCCTCAGCAGTTTGAAAATGGGTTTGCCAAGGGTGGGGCTATTGGCTGCTTCTTGGGTGGTGGGCAGGGCTGCTGGGTTGGCCTGCAGAAAGGGAGCCTAGCCAGCTCCTCCTCAGGAGGTGGGCAAGGCCTCAAGGTGGGCTACAGAGAGGGGCTAGCTGCTTTTTGGGCAGTGGGTGAGGCCTCTATGCAGAACTGCCAAGAGCGAAACTACCTGGCTGCTTCTCCAGGAGGGCATGGATACACTTTATTTTCATTGGCACAGGGGCATGTTCATCAGGGTAGGGACCCATATGCTATTTTTCTGGGTTGGGTGCTGGGGTGCACAGAACTCAGCCAACTTATGGGGTAGGGTGGGTAGGGGGAGGTCTTCCAGAGGCAGATCTCCCTGTCTGATCTCTGGCCAGGGATCTGGGGATACATCAATTCATCAGGCCTAGATTGGCTTCCTAGATGTGCAGAGCTGGGGTCACAGCTGCTCACGAGCCCAGGCTTCAAGCTGCTGGGATCAGGATGTTGTAGCCCTCATGTGAGTGTGTTGGGTTGATGGCTCAGCTTTAAAGCTAGGGAAGCACAGTGGCTATTGGCCCCAAGGGCAGGGCATGCTCCTGCAGTGGCTCTGGTTTCAAGATGGTGCTGTACTGCATAGTGGCTATCTTGGGTCATGAGGGTGGGGGGTGTAGAGTGGGTAGTGCACAGTATGTGCTCCTGTTCTAGGGTGATGCAGTGTATGTTTTCTAGGCATCTCCCCACACTTGGCTCCACACTTGCAAGAGCCATGGAATCCTCCTGCAGTAGGAACTTCAGACCTCTGTGGTGAGGATGGGGATTGGTGTGGGCCCTCATCCTACATTTCTCCCGGAGGGGAAAGTCCCTCCTGTGCTGATGCTGGTGGTGGAGATTTGGCAGTGGAGTCCATATGCCTTTCCTCTTTATGCTGCCATCTTGGGCTTTTGGGCTCCACAAGAATCTCTCCAGTCTCCTGTTGCACTCCTGAGCTCTTCCACAGATGCTCCCATCAATATTTAGCTTTCTGTTAGTTGTTCTGTGGGAGGAACTCTTCCCAGGCACCTCTAGTCTGCCATCTTGCCCTGCCTCCTTTTATGGAAGGAGATGACCTTGAGCTGGAAAGGCCCCCAGAGGAAATATTTTAGCCATTGCTGAAGGTCACAATAGCTTTGCAATAGGAGAAGTGTGTGGTTGGGTGTTGACAGGCAAAATGTGTCAGCAAAAATCTGCAGAGAAGGATATTGGTATTCAGGTCACATGAGGAGAGTACAATGAGATGAAAGGGGAATGACAAGTTGATCAATACATGTCAGATCAAGGAGACTGGACATCATTTTGTAGGCAATGGTGGTGGGGGGATGGGAGGGGAAATCTGAATGTTTTTAAGGTTGGGGGGCATGATTAGAGAGGCTACGTATTAGTCTGTTTCTGTTTCTTATAACAGAATATCTGAAACTTGGTAGTTTATAAGGGAATGAAATTTATTTCTTACAGTTTCAGAGGCTGGAAAGTCCAAGGTCCAGAGAACACATCTGGTGAGGGCCTTCCTCTGGGTGAGAACTCTCAACAGGGCCCTGTGGTGACCATGGTGTCACATGGTGAGAATGTGCTGATCAAGTGATCATGTGCCTTCTTTATAAAGCCATCAGAACCATACCCATTTTCCGTGAATGAATTAATCCATTCATGAGGGCACAGTCCTCACAATCTAATCACCTCTTAAAGACCCCATCTTTCAACTACCATAATTTCCCCAGATCTTAGTGCTGTTAAAATGGGCATCAAGCTTCAATGAGTTTGGGGGGGATATTCAATCCAAAGCAGGTTAATATGACAGTCACGAGTAGAACAGGGGCAGAGAGGGAAGATATGGGGAGGACAAGAGGAATGCAGGGAACTTGGGTACTGACCTTCCATGGTGCTCAGGAAATGGTCAGGGCCCCTGTGCAGGAGGCAGACCACTGGCAGTGGAAATCTGTGGCCACCGGAGGTTCTGGCATCTGACAAAATGCATATATGGTATCAGTCTGGCAAAACACTCTGGCTAGGAAAAGGGGACCCTGTGTGATTTAGAGTAATGCTTCTTAATCTTTCATATGTGCACAAACTTCTTGGGGATCTCGTAAAAGTGTGGATTCTAAATCTGTAGGTCTGGGCAGGGCCTGAGATTCTGCATTTCCAACAAGCTTCCAGGTGAAGCCTATGTTGCTGGTCCAGGGACCACACTGAATAGCAAGTAGCTAGAACTACTCATATTTGCTAATTTTAGGCAGTGATTTATAACAGCTGAAAAATCTATGAGAAAGTGACCCAATTATTTCTAAGTGTTTTAACGTTAAATCTCATTCTAAATGTGGCAGGAAGCCAGCATGTAGTTAAACTTGTGTTTGCTTTTTAGATTTCAACTTGACCCATGAAAACTGTGGCCCTTTCCCAGGAGGATGAGTGAACACCCTTTCTGAGTGTGGAAGTTGTAAGCAATCCCTAAGACAATCTGCTTCCCTCAGTGCAGAGGATGCCAGACAGGGGAAGCGGATCCCTCCATTGTTACAGAAGCCTCCCTTCTATATTTGAGGGTTTCAAGGAGCAGCTTCAGGACCCTACAGAAGTCAAGGAAGGAAGGATACATGTCCAGAGGTAGTAGGTCCTCCAGACCATCTTGGCCTATTCTCTGGAGTCTGCAGCCTGGGTAGGCTGGGGATGACCTTGAGGTGTCATGGTGGGTTGATGACGAAATGGTAGCAGGAAAGCAGCAATGCCACATTTGGGGTGGGCACTCACAGGCTGCTGGCCCCCTGTCTTTGGAGCAGCTCTTCTTGGTTCTGAGGAGGGCTGCCAGCTTGTTCTCTGTCTCTCTCTGAGGCCCTTCATTTCTGGGGAGACCAGCTGTGACTTCATGCTGCCCTCCTGGCAGCAGAGCCCTGTGGCTCTTGTGTGAGTCAGGATGCCTGGCTGTGAGCTTCTTCCTGGAGCTGGACTAGGAGATGCATATGCTCACTCACACATTTTGAGTTGTTATTTGTAAATGTAGGATAACTGTTTGTCCCTCTTCATCACCTTAGGTCACAACCTAAGTCACATTTCTCTTAATGGTCAACTTAGTAGGGTTTGAACTGCCATCCACCTATTTTGGTCATTTTCGGTCATCCTTTCTTCCTCTCCTGGGACAGCCATCCCATGCTGCTTACTTGCATAATTTGACCCTGGTCCTCATGAACTCCCCCCTGAAGTCAGATCTCCAGCTGGACCCAAGGAGCCTGGAGAAGGACTAGGTACTGTCCTGGGCAGTGGAACTTGAGGCCGCCATGCCTAGCCCATGTCCAGTGTTGAGCAGCCAAAGCATCATCCAGGTTTCAGCACCCACAGGCCCAGAAACTGGAGAGTCAGTCTCACTGTAACATGGGACTTCTGCCAAAGCTCATGGCTTTGCAGTGTGGCTGCAAGGCTCTCACTGGGCAGCAGCAGCTTCCCAGAGTGGGGGTGGAAAGGGACAGTAGATGGCTCCTCTTCCAGGCCTGGGCCTCAGTGCTGTTGCAGCTGTTTGGTCATTAATGTTCAAGCCCAGTCGCACTGCACAGAGACCCACCAGTTCATCCCCAGATGATTGAGGCCCTGGCATTAGAACTGGGGTCCAGTTACCTGTATGGCTTCCCTCTCTTGCACTGAGTTCCTACTGGTTAGAGGTTCCTTGGTGTCATTTTTACCCATCAATCAGGACCTGGGCCTAAGCAGTCATCCATTATTCTAATAACTAGAGGTGTTTAAGTGTGGAGGGAGGTGCTGGACTTGAACAGCAAGGGTTCAAATCCCAGCTCTGCCAGATAGTTACATGGTCTGCTGATCGAGGGCATGCGATTTGGGGCCAGCCTGATTGGGGTCTACATTCCAAATCCTCGCCTTCTCGCTGGGAGACCTCGGGCAGGTCACACAATCACTGAGCCTGGGTTTCCTCAGCTGTGACGCAGAGATGATGACACTCCCCCAATAGGATGGGTGAGAATTGAGTTATGGACTGTGTGGCAAGCTCCTCACACTGTGTGTGGCACACGGGAAGCATCCAGTAAATATTAGCTATAACCACGAAATAATGCTCATTTAATAGGCAGGGAGTTGGGGTTTTATTAGAAACAAAGTAGGTACCTCTGCTTCTCAGTCCCCCATCCCTCTGGGAAGCCGGACCACGAGCTCGTAAATGCCGAGCATGGCGTCCACCTGGTGGCCACATCCCCAAATCGCTCATCAAAAAACCTGGAGGAAATGAAAAGGCTTGTAATTTATAAACCAAAGCTTCTCATGGGGGCCAGGGGAGGAGAGGGGAGGGTGAGCACACACTCTGGGGTCTTCGTGGGGGCCGCACAGGCAGCTTAAAAACAAAGCAGCACTTTGTCCTGTGGCTTTGCTTTGCTTTTTGTAATAATATTTAATTAATTTGAAATTTCAAAAAACATTAAGGAAAAGTGTGAGATATTTACATCTACTGAAAAAGGGAACATGGGCTGAAAGACTGAGAAGCCACCTAGAATCTATAAAATACAGCAAAGCTCACAGGAATGTGACAGGCACAGCGGGTCATCAGGCTCAGCACCTTCTGCCTGCCCTGCCAAGCGCCCACCCGTTCCCAAGGTGGCAGTGGACACCGTAGCCCA
>NW_007731730.1:0-4091 GCF_000696425.1 Galeopterus variegatus
GCAGGTGTCCCTGATCCCCAGCCAGCAGCAGTCAAATCAAATGGGACTTTTTGGTTGGAATAAGGAGAATTTATTGTCGAGGGCCACTCTGTTCTCAGAACTTTATTACCTCCTGTATTAGATTCCTATCAATGCTATAAAAAAATTACCACAAACTTGGTGGCTTAAAATAATACACATTTATTCTCTCAGAGTCTTGGAAGTCAGGATTCTGAAATGAGTGTTAAGTGACTGAAACCAAGCTGTTGGCAGGGCTATGCTCCCTCTAGAGGCTCTAGAAGAAAATCCATTTCTTTGCTTTTTTCCAGGTTCTAGAGCAGCATTCCTTGCATTCCTTGGCTCATGGACACTTTATCTTCAAGGCCAGCAGCATAGCATCATCAGACCCCTCTCTGCTCATTATTCATATCACTGTCTCCTCTGTGACAAATCTCCTTCTATCTCCTTTTATGTAGATATATCATTACATTGGGCCCACCTGGATAATCTAGGATAATCTCCCCGTCTCAAGATCCTTAACTTAATCATATCCACAAAGTCTCTATTGTATATAAGGTAACATTCACAAATTCCAGGGATTAGGACCTGGACTTCTTTAGGGGCCATTATTTAACCTACCACAGATCTCAAGAGGGACAAGGTCCTTGATGACCTGAATCCCCAGCGATGCAGTTTGTGAAGAGGGTGTGTGGTTCATCATCTGTGTTCTGGAGGATTAGGAGGGAAGGAGGGGCTGCCTCATGTAGGATGGAGTATATTGGGAAGGTGAGATATGGCGTGCAGGGTCTTGTAGGATCATGGGTTCCTCTGGGATTGGAGCAGCAATAGGAACAGGAGCTTCTGGAGAGACAGACCCCAATCCTTAGGTGAAGCACACTACACTGACATGGCCATCAGGGTGATTTGGGATCCACAGTGTCTACAGATATTGTTCCATTCATCACTGGAGAAGGAAGAAAAGGAACTTCACAGAGGGGGGAAGGGTGATCCTGGCTGAGTGTTGCAAAGATGTTATGGGTCGTCCTTCTTACCTGAAGAGCTTGTCTGCGATGTGGCTCCTGGTAAGCTCTATATGGAAACATTTACACAGACAGAGTTTTCTTCTGTAGCCACTATGTAGGTCAGACAGACAGTACCGTCCAAACTGAAGAGAAAGTAAATAAACACAGGANGCAAGAATAATAGGACCTACCTTGCAGAGTGAGGATTAAATATGGCCATAGTAAGCATTTCGGATAATGCACGTAGTAAGCACGCCAAGAATGCTTTTTCTTTTCAACTCTGTTTTGAGTGCCCCTGTGTCTCATGCACACATTATTATTTTGCTTAGTTTCTTTATTGAGGTGAAGTTCACATGACATAAATGAACAAATTTTATTAACTGTTTTAAAGTGTACAATTCAGTGACATTTATGACATTCACAATGGTGAGTAACCATCACCTGTATTTGGTTTCAAAACATTTTCATCACCCCAAAAGCAAACCCATACCTGTTNGATGGTGATGGTGGTGATGATGGTGGTGATGGTGATGGTGGTGATGGTGATGATGATGGTGGTGATGATAATGATGGTGATGGTGCTGATGGTGATGATGATGGTGATGATGATGGTGGTGATGATGATAATGATGGTGATGGTGATGATAGTGATGATGATGATGGTGATGATGGTGATGGTGGTGATGATGGTGGTGATGGTGATGGTGATGATGATGGTGATGATGGTGGTGGTGATGGTGATGATCGTGATGGTGGTGATGATGGTGGTGATGATGGTGATGATGGTGATGGTGGTGATGGTGATGGTGATGATGATGGTGATGATGGTGGTGGTGATGGTGATGATGGTGATGATGGTGATGGTGGTGATGATGGTGGTGATGATGGTGATGATGGTGATGGTGATGATTTTAATGTAGAAATGGCTTTGCAGGACCTGAAGCTTATACCAGTTAGGATTCCTCTTTAAGAAAAAGGGTACAACAATTTGGATACAAAATAATTTCTCTAAGTAAATATTTCTTTAGAATTATTAAAGAAACCACAGGAAATTATAAATTTTAAATAGCTGACCAAAAGCCACAACAAATACCATCCCAGAAGGGCCCAAGCCAGTGAGAAGCCCTGCATCTTCTGCTTCATTAGCTTATGAGGCTGTTATTAGTAGCTGCCATTCGAGTGCTTGCATATGTTCCAGGCACTGTTCTAAGGACTCTACATTCCCCTGTGAGGGAGAGATTATTATCCCCATTTTAAAGATGAGGAGACTGAGGCTCATTAAGTTACTTGCCTGCTATTAGCATAGCTGCTATGTGGGAAATAAATGAGAAAAGGGAGGTGGGGAGGTTTGGTGGAGGATGCCGGCGGTAGGGAGTGAAAGGGAGAATGAGGTAGAAGGTGAAGATAGAAAGCAGGACTAACAAGTGAGGCTTCTTAGGATCCTCCCAACCCCCACTCTCCCAGGAATATTTCTCAGCTCAAGGGAACAATTTGGACTCCTGGGGAAAGAAAGGCAATTTGAGATTCTTGGGGTTTGCCTGGAGAAAGTTCTGAAGTTCTGAGGCCAAGCAGGGCAACAGCCCCAGTGAAGGGGCTGCCAAATTCCCAGCACTGCCCACCCTGTACTTGGGGAGGCCTCTCAGTTTTCTTCTGCTTCATAGGGAGCAACTCAGAACCAGTGTCCCTGCTGCTCCAGCTCTTCTGAGCTGCCTCTGCTGTTTACTCCCCTGAACCCTGCTGTTGGGGAGTTGGTAACAAGGGAAAGTACAGAAGCGCTTCTCCTATCCTGCCTCCAGTGCCCACACTCCTATCTTTCTTGGCTTCTGCCCATCTTCCTGTTTAAGACAGCTTTAGCTTCAATAACAGACAGCTCCAGAATCCATGGCTCATAGATCTACACTTTTATCTCTTGCCACCACCTGCAGGTTGGCTGCTGCAGCTCTGCTCCAAGGGGTTCAAGTCTTCTCATTTTGAGACTCAGGCTCCAGCAGCAGCTGCTGTCTGCTGCATGCTTTAATCTAGGGCTGCCATAAAAAATGACCACAAAGCAGGTGGTTTAAAACAACAGAAATTCTTTCTCTCCAGTTCTGGTGGCCAGAAGTCTGAAATCAAGGTGTTGGCAGGGCCAGACGCTCTCTGAAGGCTCCAGGGGAGGGTCCTTCCTTGTCTCTTCCAGCTCCTGGTGGACCCTGGAACTCCTTGGCTTGTGGCTGCACCATTCCAATCTCTGCCTCTACAATCACATGGCCTTCAGCCCTGTATGTCTGTATGTCTTTGTGTCTCTTCTCCAGTCCTTGGATTTGGAGGCCTCCCTACTCTGATAAGGGCTCATCTTAACTAATTTACATCTGCAAAGACCCTATTTCCAGATAAGGCCACATTCTGAGGTTTTGGGTGGGCATGAATTTGGGGAGTCTATGCAGGCCACTGTACCTGCTCTTCCTGCAGTGGAGGCCAGGAACTCAAGAGGGCTGATGGAAACTTTCCATGTCACTTAAAGCCTTTGGTTGGAACTCTGCACAATCATTCCACCACGTTCCATTGGCCAAAGCAGGGCCACAGGTAGGCCCAACATCACGAGGGTGGAGGTACAGAGGGAGAGTGTGTATTTGCTGGGCAGCAACATAACCTACCACGTTTGCCTTCCCCTCCTCTGGCCTTCACAGGGGCAGGCTCACAGACTGCTTCACATGCATTGCTGGTTGGGCTTTTGTGGACCGGCTGTCTTTGATGGTCCAGTTGGTCCAACCCAGCCTGGGTTGTCAGGTTCACGAATGGTGGTGGCACTCAGAGAGTCTTTATCCATCAGCACTACAGCTGCTATGCAAGCTGGAGTAGGGTGTGTCTCTTTGCACCCTTAAAGTTCCAAGCATGCTTAGTATTCTGTTGGCTTCTGTATTGAAGTGGGAATAAGACTGTACAAGTAGGGAGTGAATTTCCTAGGCCCTGGGGGGCAGGGCAGCTCATGCTATATTTGGAAACTTTCTCATTTTTCTCAGTCTAAAGAAGTCCAGAATCTGCAGGTTTCTGCAGGTGTCCCTGATCCCCAGCCAGCAGCAGTCAAATCAAATGGGACTTTTTGGTTGGAAT
>NW_007731730.1:5640-7447 GCF_000696425.1 Galeopterus variegatus
GAAGTGATGATCTGTGATGAATCACATCTATCCTCATAGGACGAGAAGCACCACATTTTTTAAAATCAAAGAGGCCTCTATCTGGAGTTTGACTTTTGTAGTTGGTCCATAAACAGGTTAAGGGAAAATCACACCGTCTTTCTGCACCATAACCCCAGGCAGACTAGCAGGGCATACTCTTGAGAGACACACAAGTGTTGGAAGAGATGAAAGCTTCATGTTTCATTCCAGTTGGAGAAATTATATTGATGCCTGGGGAGGGGTGGGCCGTTCTAGTGGTTCTTAATTAGTGGTGCTTATTTGAATCATTTAGGGGAGTTTTTTCAAAATATATATTCTGTGCCTTACTCCAGGAGATTGCAGTTCAGGAGGATGGGGATGGAGTGTGTGTACTTCGGAAAGACAGCCCAGGTAATTCTCCTGTGCAGTTTGGGGTGTGACAAGCTTTCTAGGAAGACCATGTTTCCTGCTGGGGACTAAGGCAGAAGAGTTGATTGGAGCCTGGGCTGGACCCTGTAAGGCATATTGAACCATTGCTGGACATGGAATGAGAAAGGAACAAAGCATATCTCCCAGGACTCTTTCCACAGGGGTTACGTGTGGTCGTGGGCTTCCTTGAATTTGCTTCTTGGTGTGGAGGTGCTTTCCAAGGAAAGGGGGGCCTTTAGCCTTGCTGGGTGGGATATGCTGCAAGTTGGGGGCAGAGCTGAATTGCTTGGGCTACACATGGCCCTCCTTTTGTGTCCTTCCCACCTCCAGTCTCTCTCCTTAATAAATAAATATTGAGAAAATATTTACAGACTATTTGTCAGAATAGGTGCCAGTGGTCGGCATGTACAGGTCTATGTGGCCCTCACACTTATGGCATTCTTCCCAAAACAGTTGCCCACATGCCGCGACCCAAAGCAAAGCCATCATTGTGCACGGTGCCGTAAGCCCTCCAGCACCACTCTGCCCCGGGAGACACCGAGAAGTGATTCTTGCCCTTGGCCATCGTGATCTCCATTCCTTACAGAGCACATTGAGCAGCAGCCACAAGGGTGACTGCAGCCAGCCTGGGCTTGTGTGCAGTCACTTCAGAAGGGAGGAGAAACATGTCACCACCTCATGGAAGAGACTGGAAGGCTGGCGAGTGGCTGGCGCTCTGGTCCGGGCTGCGGTGGCTGTCACTGTCAGCACCTCGGCTTGTTCAGTGTGGCTCAGGGGGTTGCCCCAACCTGGGGTACAGGAGGGTGATCATGGGGGATTGTCAGGGGTCCCTTTTTAGAACACTCAAAAACCTATGAGAAAAATGATAAATTTACCTAAGAAAAACAAAAATATTTTTTTTCTTTTTTTTAAAAATCTACACTTACAGGCTCTCAAAATTTGTAGATATGATTATCCTCTTTCATTTGGGCTTCTGTCATTGTGTATTTCTAAATATTAAGTACTTTCAATTTTGACTTTATCACGTGGTGTAGTTTAGAGAGGTTCTTTTGAATACCCAAGTGGAGTGGTTTGTTTGCTTATTTGAAGAAAACCAGGAGATCTAACAAAAGGCCTAAAAGGACTTTAAAATAAAGGAAGATAAACATCATGATTCAGGATTGGAAAGATTTGATATTGTAAGAGTCCATTTTTCCTCCACTATTTTTGAAAATGTTGCCCAGTGATTCTCAAATTCATATAGGAGGAATACTTGGGAGGTTTTTGACAAAAAAGAATGAGAAGGGAGGACTTCCCATAAGTTAATGTTAAAATGCACTGTGACGTTATAGTAATAAACATGGGATGGTCCTGGTGCCCATGTGGACACAGGTCGATG
>NW_007731730.1:8071-15437 GCF_000696425.1 Galeopterus variegatus
GTTTCAAAACATTTTCATCACCCCAAAAGCAAACCCATACCTGTTAGCAGTCACTCCCCATTCCCTCTCCCTAATCTACTTTCTGTCTCTATGAATTTGCCTATTCTGGACATTTTGAATCATACGATATGTGTCCTTCTGCGTCTGGCTTCTTTCCTTAGTGTTTTCAGGCTTCATCCATGTGGTAGCGTGGATCAGTACTTCATTCTTTTCTACGGCTGAATCATTTCCCATTGTATGCACGGTACTGGCATTGAGATTTCTTCTAAACCTCCCAGGTGATTGTAACATCCAGGCAGGATTGAAGACATGTTTTAAGGGGCTCATTGTACTGTCTGTTGCTTTGTGTAGGAGCTGCTGAGGAGGTGAGCGCTGTGACCTTTGACGTTCAACTTTACATCCTTTAGGTCTGTCAGTGCCTTTCCATCAGTCCGTTGGGTCAAGCACGTAGGATTCAATTGCTCTTAAAATAGTAACCCTGTGCACAGCTGGCTAAGCTCGGGGCTGCCTGACCTCAGCCTTGCTCTGATCTCGTTTCTCACGGCCTCCCCATTGGCCACTGCACTGCAGCCACTCTGGACTTCTCTCTGGTCCTCCAGCCTGCCACACTGTCCCCACTGCAGGGCCTTGGCACTGGCTGCTCTCCACACCTTGATGCTCCTTTCTAGATCTCTCTGTGGTGGCTTCTTTCTCATAACTTGGGTATTGCTCAGGTGACATCTCTCCAGGGTGGTCTCCCCAGACACCTGCCACTGTGTAGGTCTTCACACACCTGTCATTGCTGGCAGTCTCTTATCCAGTCACTTGTCTATTGTCCCCCGCCCCTCCAGTATAGGCTTACGAAGGGAGGCACTGTTTTGTGCATTGCTGTATCTAGTGCCTGAGACAGGACCGGTGTTCCATGAAGACTTGTGACTGAAGGAGAGAAATGACACAAAAATTCTCCATTGCATTTTCTGGTTTTCGTGTCTTTTTTCTCCTTCTAGACCTGCACTGTCTAATAGGGAAGCCACTTGTGACATATAGCCATAAAATAAAATAAAATATAAAATAAAATAAAATAAAAAAGTAAAATATGCAGCTCCTCTGCGACTCAGAGGTGTCGCAGTGGCCACACCTTGAGTGCTTGGAAGCCTCCGGTGGCCATGGCCACCCTGCTGGATGACGGTGCAGAGGGGTACTCCCACCCTTGCAGCAAGCTTGGATGGGNTATTTCTAAATATTAAGTACTTTCAATTTTGACTTTATCACGTGGTGTAGTTTAGAGAGGTTCTTTTGAATACCCAAGTGGAGTGGTTTGTTTGCTTATTTGAAGAAAACCAGGAGATCTAACAAAAGGCCTAAAAGGACTTTAAAATAAAGGAAGATAAACATCATGATTCAGGATTGGAAAGATTTGATATTGTAAGAGTCCATTTTTCCTCCACTATTTTTGAAAATGTTGCCCAGTGATTCTCAAATTCATATAGGAGGAATACTTGGGAGGTTTTTGACAAAAAAGAATGAGAAGGGAGGACTTCCCATAAGTTAATGTTAAAATGCACTGTGACGTTATAGTAATAAACATGGGATGGTCCTGGTGCCCATGTGGACACAGGTCGATGGCGGGGACTAGGAGGCTGTGGTCAGACGATGATCCACTCCCACCTCCTGCCTGTCCCGGTGTCCTGCCGCTGGTCTCTCTCCGGGCAGCTCACCCTTCTCCTGGGTAATTCACTCTGCTTCACATCTGCACATGGCACCTCTGTGCACCTTTTCCTTGTGGCCCTCGGGGGGACCGTGAGACCAGGCTATCTGGGCTTGAATCCCTGCTGCACTACAGTGTAACCGAGGCCACATCACTTAAACTTTCCATGCCTCAGTTTCCTCATCCACAAAGCAGAGCTAGCAAGAATAATAGGACCTACCTTGCAGAGTGAGGATTAAATATGGCCATAGTAAGCATTTCNAGCCACTTGTGACATATAGCCATAAAATAAAATAAAATATAAAATAAAATAAAATAAAAAAATAAAATATGCAGCTCCTCTGCGACTCAGAGGTGTCGCAGTGGCCACACCTTGAATGCTTGGAAGCCTCCAGTGGCCACAGCCACCCTGCTGGATGACGGTGCAGAGGGGTACTCCCACCCTTGCAGCAAGCTTGGATGGGCACTGTGGAACCCACTGTGGAAGGGCAGGCGCTGCCTGTGTTCATCTCTCTGTCCCCAGGCCTTCTCCTCTCCCTGGTGCATAGTAGGTTCTCAATAAACGCAAAGTGTATGAAACAGTGTATCAGTGAATGTGTTAACAAGAGTAATTGAGTGAAATCAACCTTTCTACCAGCGCTGTCCTAGGACGCAGCACCATCTGCTGGGCCTGGGTCTGTGACTTTGGCCACAGGCTGTCTGGTGGAGCAGGTGGGGCTCTGTTGGATTTTTAGCAATTTAAGGAGTGTGTTGTGTCACCTACTGCCCACCAGCTGCCCTGCAAGGCAGGAGGGTCCTGGAGGTGGATGACCAGTGTCACAGCTGGTTCACAACTGATGACGTGGACATGAGGACAGACCTGTGAATGGTCAGATGCCATGCAGGACACCAACCCCACTGAGCTCGTCCAGGGCTGGGAGGTGCATCAGCATCTCCAGTCTAGACAGAACCTGTCACTCATACATTCGCTCACTGAGCATCACTGAGCATGAACTCTGAGCCAGACGCAGCACTGGGCTCCAGGAAGACATCGGGGAGGGAGACCGGCAGTGCTGTCCTGGGCGGCTCCATTCCAGGTGGGGAGAGACAGGATGATAAGCAGGAAAGTAAATAGATGTGATAACTTCAGATTGTATTACATGGCATGAAAGAATCCAGGAGGGTGCTCTAGAGCATGGTGGGGGATGATGGGTGGCCACTTAGAGAACTGTGACATCCAAATTTTGGTCTAGAAGGTGAGAGGTGTCAGCCATGGGAGGGAAACAGCAGAAATGAGCCCCAAGGTCAAGGTTGGCACCATGTTGGGGTATCAGAGGCAGGAAAGGAGATGGTTCTTGGCAGGAGAGCAGGGAGGGGGACACGGGTGGGGCGAGGCTGGGGAGGAAGGTGGAGCTGGCTCATGCTGCAAGGTTCGCTTTTGGATTCTCCTCTAAGTGCAATGGGAAGCTAGCCTCGGGCTTTTGGCAGGAACTTGAGAGATCTGATCCAGGCTTTCCACGTTGCTGGCAAAGGAATTCAGCATTCCTGATGTGGGGTAACTGGAGAGAAAAGTGAAGGGACTGTTTCCAGAGGTCAAGGTAGAGGGGAGCTCCTGTGCACAGTACACATCCTGAGACCAGCAAAGCCAGAGGCGAATACCACCCTTGAACCTGTGCAGAGGCAGGTAGACACCCCCAACCCCTCCTCCTACCACACTCTGGTCTTGGCTGCCGCCTCTCTTCTGTTGAAGGGAAGCCAGGATGGGGGAGTCCGGGCAGAGGGGCTGCAGCCCATACCGCCCTCCTGGGGCCCAGGGCAGGGCAGAGGAGGTGAGGGTGGACCTGGTGGCACAGGCATGTTTAGCTTCCCAATGACCCTGACTCTGAGAAGGTCGTGCTCAGAGACATCTCAGTCACTGTAAAGAGACGCGTCCTTTTATGATCTAATCACACCCCTCCTATGTTTACTGAGCAGGAATGAGTCCTCACAAGGGGAGCAATACAAACCAGGAGAGACTGGTGGGACATGTGAGGCTTTAGTTGTGATAAACGCACCACCATCTCCACTTGCCCTTTAAACTTTCTGCATCAGGGTCCACTCCCTGCCCTGGATGAAGAGAGACGTGGCTCTCGCGATCATTTTTAGATAATAAAAGCCTGCCGGGTCAGTCCTGTGCAATGATGTCAGCCTCACAGTGGCTGTGCATTCTTCTCTGTCTCAGCTCTGCTCACTTTAGGCTGGGATGTTGCAAAGAGGGAGGGACTGGGGTCCTTCCACCCACTGACTCGCTGCTCAACTGGCCTCCACTTGCTAGTTACTTCTTTGCTCTCCACAACAGTCAAAGTTGGGAGGTGAGGAGCAGAGAAGAAAGATGAGGGGATAGGACAGGGTTCATGGGGTAGGGGGCATCAGCTTGGTGAGGCCATAGCACCCCATTATTCAGTCAAACATGAATCCAGGTGCTTCCGAGAAGGTATTTTGTAGATGTGGTTGGTATCTATAATCACTTGACTTTAAATAAAGCAGATGACCATCCATATAATGTGAGTGGACCTCATCTAAGCAGCTGAAGGCCTTTAGAAAACCTGAGGTTTTCCAGAGAAGAAAAAATTCTGCCTTGATATTATAACGTCAGCTCCTGCTTGAGTTTCCAGCCTGCAGACATCCCTACCAATTTCAGTAGACAGTCCCCACAATCAAGTGGACCATTTCTTAAAATAAACTTCATGTCTATATATCTATGTATTAGTCTGTTTTGTGTTGCTATGACAGAAATACCTGAGACTGGGTTATTTATAAAGAACAGAGCTTCATTTGGTTTATGATTCAGGGACAGCTGAATCATGGACCGAAGGTTACTTCTACTCATGCCTTGTACCCAGGCAGATGACGGGTACAAGCAGATCACATGGTGAGAGGAAGCAAGAGAGAGAGAGGGGAGGTGCCAGGGTCTTTTATACAACCAGCTCTCATGGGAACTAATAGAGTGAGATCTCACTTAGGCCCCCCTACCCCCTCCTAGGGAGAGCACTAATCCATTCATGAGGGATCCGCCCCCATGACTCAATAAGTTTCCAACACTACCACATTGGGGATCAAATTTCTGCCTGAGTTTTGGGGGGACAACACATCAAAACTCTATCATTCCACCCCTAGACCCCCCAAAATTCATGTCACTCTCACATACAAAATATAATCATTCCATCCCAACAGTCTCAAAAGCCTTGGCTTGTTCCAGCACCAACTTAAAAGTCTAAAGTCCAAAGTCTCATCTGAGACCAAAGGCAAAACTCCTTCCAGCTGTGAACCTGTAAAAATCAAAACCAAATTTATCTGTTGCTAAGATATAATGGTGGAACGGACATTGGGTACACATTCCCATTCCAAAAGGGAGGAATAGACCAGAAGAAAGGAGAAACAGGCCCCAAACAAGTCTGAAACCCATCAGGGCAGACATTAAGTCTTAAAGCTCTGAAATAATCTTCTTTGACTCCACATCCTGCATCCTGGGTTCAATTGGGCATCTGGGCCCCCAAAGCCTTGGGCAGCCTCACTCCCACAGCTCTGCCAGGCTTTTCCATACATCCTCTGAAATCTGGGTGGAGGCTGCCACACCTCCACTGCTCTCACGTCCTGCCAGCCTGCCGACTTAACATGACATGGACGCCACTGAGGTTTCAGGCTTCTACTCTCCAGAGCTGCTGCACAAACCACACTGGGGGCTGCTTGAGGCAGGGCTGCTCCAGCCGGAGCAGCTGGGATGCTGGGAGCAGGTTCCCGAGGGCAGCTGCACCCCAGGTCTATCCTCCGAGACAACTCAGTCCTTCTAGACTGCAGGGCCTGTGATGGGTGGGGTGCCCTCCCAGATTTCTGAAATGCTTTCAGGGTCTTTTTCCCATTGTCCTGGCTATTAGCATCTGGCTGTCTTACCGCCAAGCTAATGTCTTTAGTAATCAGTTTATCTGCTTCACCCTTGCATTTTTCTCCTGTTCTCTGCTTCTCTACCACACGGCCAGGCTACAAATTTTCCAAATCTTTATGCTCTGTTTCTCTTAAATTCTGGCCATACATTATGCCTTTGCTGCCACAACTCAGAGTAGGTTGTTAAAAGTAACCATGCAGCTTCCTTAATGCTTTGCTGCTTAGAAATTTCTTACACCAGATGCTCTGGTTCATAGCTCCTAAGTTCCAGCTTCCACAAAGTCCAAGGGCATGGACACAATGCAGCCAAGTTCCTTGCTATGGTGTAGCAAGGATTATCTTTTGTCCAGTTCCCAATAAGTTCCTCATTTCTATTTGAGACCTCTGCATCAGCATGGCCTTTACTGTCCACATTTTTATCAACATTCTGGTCACAATGACTTAACCATTTAACTCTAAAATGTTCCGAACATTCTCTCATCTTTTTCTCTTCTCCTATGTCTTCTAAACTCCTCCTACCTTTGCCTATTACCCAGTTCCAAAGCTGCATCCCCATTTTCAGGTATCTGTATAGCAACACCCCACTCCTTGCTACCAATTTTCTATATTAGTCCATTTTGTGTTGCTATGACATAATTACCTGAGACTGAGTAATTGATAAAGAACAGAGGTTTATTTGGCTTATGATTCTGGGACAGCTGCATCTGGCACGGGCCTCAGGCTGCTTCTACCGATGGTGGAAAGTGGCAGGGAGCCAGCAGGTACAAACAGATCACATGGCAAGAGGAAGCAAGAGAAAGAGAGAGAGAGGAGGTGCCAGGGTCCTATAAACAATTAGCTCTCGCAGGAACTAATAAAGTGAGAATTCACTCATTAATTCCCACTCGCCCTCCTAGGGAGAGCACTAATCCATTCATGAGGGATCTGCCCCCATGACTCAATCAGTTTCCAACACTGCCACACTGGGGATCAAATTTCCACATGAGTTTTGGAGGGGACAACACATCTATGTATCTCTATATACATCTATCTGTATCTATATCCATATCCATATCTATTCCATATTCATATCTGTATCTGTATCCATATCCACATCCATATCTGTATCTATATCCATATCCATATCTATTCCATATTCATATCTGTATCTGTATCCATATCCACATCCATATCTGTATCTATATCCGTATCCACATCCATATCTGTATCTATATCCGTATCCATATCCATATCTGTATCTATATCCGTATCCATATCCATATCTGTATCTGTATCCGTATCCATATCCATATCTGTGCCTGTCTCTGTATCCATATCCATATCTGTGCCTGTCTCTGTATCCATATCCATGCCCATGTCCATATCTATATCCATGTCTCTATCCTTGTCCTGTGGGTTCTGTGTCTTTGGAGGGCCCTGGCTGATGCAGGAGGCTTCCACTCAACTCGCTGTGTGTGACAGATGAAGAAAGGGGGTTCTTCTGTCCTGGGGCCTCTGGTTGACTCCTGTTGGTCTCCTTTCCCCTGTGGTTTCCTTGGCCCTGGGGTGCTGGCTTCTCTGAAGCGTCAGCCTCTCCCATTTCCCACTCTACAGCAGCCATCTGAGGGATGCAAGTGTGGCAGAGAAGCTTCTTGGGGCTATTCCACTTTGTGAAATTGGATGTCTGTGGTGGGGTCTGCTCATACAGAACCTATCAAGAGTCTACAGGATTTCTGGGCCTGCCCATGGCTCACTTGGGAGAGTGTGGTACTGATAACACCAAGGCCACGGGTTCAGATC